>NC_060124.1:145396273-145699303 GCF_021461395.2 Schistocerca americana
AGATTGAAGTAGTTACTAGGAGATAGAGGCTTGCACAGGGAAGACTAGCTTGAAGAGCTGCATCAAAACCAGTCTTCGGACTTAAGACCACAACAACACAGCAGAATTGTCAGAGTTTCTCTCACTAGTGTTGAAAAAGTTTTTATTTCCCAGAAATTTGTAGAAATCATTGTGATAGGCTCATGTGAGCGCAGTATCGTATACCAGTTTCTCTTGGATTTTATAATCCGTTCATCATAAGAATAAACCTGATGTAAACATTGCACTACGTATCCTTCCGCGTTTGCTGAAATCTCATTGGATTTCCGTTTCTACATCTACATCTACATCTACATCCATACTCCGCAAGCCACCTGACGGTGTGTGGCGGAGGGTACCTTGAGTACCTCTATAGGTTCTCCCTTCTATTCCAGTCTCGTATTGCTCGTGCAAAAAAAGATTGTCGATATGCCTCTGTGTGGGCTCAATCTCTCTGATTTTATCCTCATGGTCTCTTCGCGAGATATGCGTAGGAGGGAGCAATATACTGCTTGACTCCTCGGTGAAGGTATGTTCTCGAAACTTCAACAAAAGCCCGTACCGAGCTACTGAGCGTCTCTCCTGCCGAGTCTTCCACTGGAGTTTATCTATCATCTCCGTAACGCTTTCGCGATTACTAAATGGTCCTGTAACCAAGCGCGCTGCTCTCCGTTGGATCTTCTCTATCTCTTCCATCAATCCTATCTGGTTCGGATCACACACTGGTGAGCAATATTCAAGCAGTGGGCGAACAAGTGTACTGTAATATATCTCTTTTGTTTTCGGATTGCATTTCCTTAGGATTCTTCCAATGAATCTCACTCGAGCATCTGCTTTACCGACGATCAACTTTATATGATCATTTCATTTTAAATCACTCCTAATGCCTACTACCAGATAATTTATGGAATACTGGGACTGCAGCCAAGCTGGCTCGACTACTATCAAGTACGATAATAAGGGTACGTATCGTGCTGTGCGATATGCGCACATCGACTTAGCGATAGTACAGGACAACAGCTTTACCGGTGCATTTAACTTGGACAGCACTGGCCGGTCAGCTGGTACAGCTAGCCTGCAGTGGCGTGTCCAGTTGCAGTTCACACGTAAAAAGAAACGAGTCAGAGGAGCAACGCGGCTACAAATGTCATTTAATTTTTAAGCAGAATGAAATAATATACTGCAATCTCCCACAATATGCTCCTTAGACGACTAGACAAAAACTGCAACACGGTATCGTTTTTAGCTAACACACTATTGTAATTAAAAACAAGAATAATGAATGGAATGGCTCTGAGCACTATGGGACGTAACATCTATGGTCATCAGTCCCCTAGAACTTAGAACTACTTAAACCCAACTAACCTAAGGACATCACACAACATCCAGTCACCACGAGGCAGAGAAACAAGACTAATGAAAATTCCCGACTTAACAATAGGGTGATTCTTCTGCATAAGATGTGTGTAGCATAAGAGAGTATTGAAGGATGTATAGTTAAATATTGAAGCAACTAATGGTATTACTTACAGCCAGTCGTGTGGTACTTGGCTCCTTCCTTATCCGAATCCGAGAAATACATTTCAGTTCTGGAAGTGTCACCTGCTAAATTGATAACGAACCTATCAACAACAGAATCCACGAAGTCAACAAGGCGAAGCATTTTCTTTTCTTTTATGACGAGCCGTTCTACATACCGCCAGCGTTCGACAGTGACGTGTGAAAAAGCTGCGTGTGTTAGTTCCAGTACGTCTGGCAGCTTAACAGTCTGTTTACTTCTCTGGCCAAATCCCGCAGCTTGGTTCCAGATCAATTCTGTTGGGTTCATATGGTAATGGTACAGTAGCAAAACTAAAAATCCAGCATTTGTGTGATGTGCTCGATTTTGTCAAAATGGATGTTTTTCATGTTTCTACGATACTTACATACCTCTGTGGTATAAGACGATGGATGTAGTCCAGATAAAAAGGATTTGGTTTTTCATTTCTGCCTTAAAAAATTAAATTGTTATGTTTTCTTAATTAACAACTTTTATGAACCGGAGCTGTCTTTCATAAAACATCGATGGTTAACAATTTGTATTTGAAATGGAAACAGGAATTTCGCATCCAATATGTAATTAGAAACAAGAATACTGCATTATTCATAAATAATGATGATGAGTTTTATAATTACGAGATGTAGGTATTTCAAATTGAACGAGAAAAAAGAGATACTGGGGAGACTTAACCAACACACGAATACCTGCGTGTTGGGGATAGTCCATTACGCTCCCAACTGCGCTACACGTTCATTGTTGTTTTTCGTTATCATCTGCAGTATATACATACATCACAGAGAAAACATCAAAGCCGATTATCACCGTAAATTTATGAAAAAAGTTAAGAACAGCCTGTTTCCCGGCATTTTTTAACAGTGTTCCACGCATGTCTTTCACTACGAAACATAGAGTAGCCTCAGCCATTTTCACACTGCACATTAACAGCGCGACAATCAGAGTACAACGCTGCAGAGGCTGTGGCAGTACACGATTTTTGAAATAAAAACTACGTAACTAAAGCGCGATTAAGAAAATCGTTGATAGCTGCTGATACATTTGAATATCTTAAAATTTCATGTAAAGTAACTTAGTAATAAAATATCTAATACATAAGCAGGACCTACTTCCAAGAGCGTAATAACACCAGTGTACGTGTGCTACGTCTTCTGACCAATCATCGCGTTTGTGTTTGTTTACATCAGGTTTATTCTTATGATGAACGGATTATAGTGTCACCTCGTGGCGGCCATATTGTAGCTGAAGTTGATCCAAGTATGATGGTCTTTGGCCGACGCTCTTTGACAGCTGCGATACTAAGGCCTCCGTACACGATCAAACTTATTAGCCAGATTTGCTCTTACCCATCCACGGATTTGTCAAACTAGACCGTTCCACAAGTTTGTCAATTTAATCTCGCTTTTGAAGTAGACGCTATTCTCATGATGACAGTGGCGACAAATGCAGGTAAGGTATTTCTAACGTTGATTCTGGCACTATGTTTAGAAAATAAGAAAAAGAAAATAAAACGCTGGTCCAGTGAATGGTTTGAAACGAGAAACATATGTACGCATGGAAATGTGTTATAGGAAGTGCAACACTGGAAAACCGGCGACCACACCAACTATTCTCCGAGTGGACGATGAAACTTTTAATAAGTTGTCTAGAGTTACTTCCCCCACAGTGAAACAGAAGACACAAGTATGCGAAAACTTATTCTTTTGTATTTGTTTTTCTAACGATGCATTGAAATACCACACGCAGAAACGTATAGCCTACATCGTTCGTCGAACAACGGGAGAACGATTTTTATTTTATTGCATTCACGCTAGTATTTTGTGTGTAGAATGTTGATTTTCTTCTTAATCTTATCCTGCGTGATATATAGCTGACAGAGGTGTGACACCACAACCATTATGGTAACTGTCAGTGCTATTTTCATGTTTTTATTCATGATCGTGAATTCCATAGTGGTAGAAACTCACGATACAATTAAATAAATTGTAATAAAGCACTTTTTTTGAAACATATGCGGCGAAGCATCGACTCAAAGAACATCCGCTACTTTGTCAAAATTTTCCGTCAGTCAAAGTATCTCCCAAAGATGTCAAACAGCGTTGTACCCGGTGAAACAATTGGCAAACATAGCGAAGTTTGACAAATTGCCTGATCGTGTACACGCCCGTCACACACGAAAATGAACTGCTGTGTTAGCAGACTGGCAGTTGATCTACGATAGTCCACGAAATAAATAAACCCCGAGTTGAAATTTATTAGACTTGTATTCTGTAACATGGCCCACAATTCCCTGGCAAAATTTTTTCAAAATATTACATTGTTTCATTGAATGGAAGTGTGTTTTGGACATCTTTCTTATCTATTTCGTAAATACTTCCTGAAGTTGTCAATTCCTCTTTCATTTATTAATCTTTCAGCTCAACTGCAAATGTCTACACAATGGTTTTGAAATCTCGAAATGTCGTTAGAAATGTTATCAAATGCAACACTGCTGATTTCCGTAATTATTATTGTACTCTGTAGAGGGAGGGAGTTGGATTATATTATGAAATGACAAGGACTTAAGTACAGCTGTAGAGTAGGTATGCCCGAAACATTTAAATTAAAATGTCTTCTTGGCGTTACCTCTTTCCGCTTAGAAGTTAAAACATTAATAATGCATCTAGTCTCATTAATGACTCAAAATCAGCAGAAGGAACCCTCTGTGTCCTGACTATCGTTATGAACTTTCAGTGAATCTCTACTTCTGCAGGACAAGGTTAAAAATGCTAATCAGTGAAAAATGTTATACACTTCTATTTCTTCTTCATTTATTTCTGTTATTACTGGGGTGGGAAAAGGAGGTGACGACCGATGGCTACCTGGTTCCAAAATGTACAGACGAAAATGAGATGATTTGTTGCAGAAGAGCATGCACAAGGCAGAAATACTTGGAGAAACGTCTTGAACAGATCGTGATTGACTAGATATGTAATATTCATTGTAATAAATTCCGAGTGCACTGCTATGTTGGAGACAAACCTCTGTATGCAGGACAGTCTCAATCAATGAATAAAAACTCCGGCATTAATTTCACTTTCCAGAGGGATTTGTGGTACTCGAATAACTGTAAATTCTAACGTAAAATTCTTACTCTACGTGGGTGCAGCGAACCACGCTTAATATCTAGACAAACGAGTGTTAGCCAGACAACCATACTGTCATACGTCGCATGCAATCCATCAGATTGGATGGGATATTTGTGATCGATCGCTGCGATCAGAGAGGTATGCGTACAGATTGCGCGATCTGTCGACGAATCGCCTCGATCCGTCACTCGTGTGCGAGGCCCCACGAAACTATCCTCGCACCACGGCGTGAGGAGTGGGGTGGGGTGCGTTATCTGGGGGAAGAGTGGGGGGAAGCGCGTGAGGGGACTGGCCAAGCGCTCAGAGCTGCAATGGTTTGTGTGTGTTGTGTGCGTGTCTGCTGAGACGTCACGCGTAAGGAAGGCAGTTCTGTGAACAACAGCTGTGCTATGTGGACCCACGATTGCAAGGAGGAGTGGTAAGTTTATGGCAACCAGCTGCTCGTACGGCATTAGCTGTTATTGTTGTTGATGTTGTTGCTGTGGTCTTCAGTCCGAAGACTGATTTGACACAGCTCTCGCATGCTAGTCTATTATGTGTAAACCTCTTCATGTCTGCATAACTGCCGCAACCTACATCCATTTGAACCTGCTAACTGTATTAAAGTATTGGTCTTCCTCTACGGGACGTTAAGAGTTCGTTTGAGACTATTATACCGTAAAAACCGACATAACTGCATTCAGAGAATATTAAAACTAAGCTGAAGTGGGAAGTCCAGTATTTTGCGTGGAAACAAACAATAATTCAATATGTGCGAGTATTTTAGGGTAGGCGTAATCTCCACTGTCAGCTGAAAATAACAAATAACAAGCACAACCAGTTGATACATGTTCCAAGCACTGTATGCCATTTACATTAAATTAAGAATTATCTTTATCGACACCTTACGGCGTTCAATGGCAAAAAAAGATGAAAAATAAACTGTTTTACTACAATACTTTATATCAGTGTTGGTAAATAGTGATTTAAAACATTCTGGTGGCCGCAAACTGGTTGTCCAATCTTACTTACGTTACACCTTCGCCTCATACAGGGTGGACAAGAACATGGTAGGGGTAGGAGGAGGGGATTTAGTGACTAAGCTGCTGCTGTGTTATGCTGCGGTGGTTGTATTCCACTACGCTTGGAAGCAGGACATAAGAGCATTCGCTGTAAAAAAAATATCCAAATTGAGGAAATATGTAAGTGTAACATTAAATTTCGATTTACTTTTTTACCATTGTTTTCGTTGACATTGTTTACAAATACTGTGAAACCATCAATACAAAACCATTGCTGTAGCTCACACCTACTCATGTACTGTACTCGTTAGAATAAATATTCATTCATGCCCTCTGTACATGAGCAAAAATTAAAAATTTGTGGGCTTTCATTGTTAATAACATTACACCTTGCAGTAATACAAGCGGACAATCTTATTATAGCGCTGTTTCTGCAGTGCAGAGTATTATCGTAATAAATTACAGTATGGTGCTTTTAGTGATTTAATAACTAAGCTTTAATCAGTAAACATTACCGAAAATTGTTTGAAGAACGTCACGGTTTACCACCTGAAGCTGCTGATTAAATTTATTTATTGAGCTATTAGTTTCAGTTCGCAAATCGTCATCAGGTTTATCACACTAGGCGATATAAAATCAACGGCGCTAATAATAAAATCCATAAATGTGGTACTGGTGTCAAATAGTAATATAAATAAACTAATGGTTCAAATGGCTCTGAGCACTATGGGACTTAACATCTATGGTCATCAGTCCCCTAGAACTTAGAACTACTTAAACCTAACTAACCTAAGGACAGCACACAACACCCAGTCATCACGAGGCAGAGAAAATCCCTGACCCCACCGGGAATCGAACCCGGGCGCGGGAAGCGAGAACGCTACCGCACGACCACGAGCTGCGGACTATAAATAAACTATTTTACTGGATTTTATTGATGCCATTGACTTTATATCGCCCATTGTGATGATGGAAATGTTTTATGAACCTGATGAGGTCCGTGGAGCGGAATTGGTTGTTCAATAAAAATATTAACCGCAGCTCTTGGCGCTAAATCTTGATCTATTTAAAATGTTTACGGGCTGTGTGACACTGCCTTCTTAAAATATACGGGTCAGCATAAAGGCCGAAACCGCTCATCGATTTTAAGCAAATGATTGTTACACTCTCGAGTGTTTATTAACTGATAATTCATAATACACTAAAGCACCAAAGAAACTGGTATAGGCATGCGTATTCAAATACAGAGATATGTAAAAAGGCACAATACGGCGCTGCGGTCGGCAATGCCTATACAAGACAACAAGTGTCTGTCGCAGTTGTTAGATCGATTACAACTGCTACAATGGCAAGATTTAAATGAGTCTGAACGTGGTCTTATAGTCAACCCACGAGCGATGGGACACAGCATCTCCGAGGAAGCGATTAAGTGGATGAGTTTCCGTACGACCATTTCAAGAATGTACTGTGAATATCATGAATCCGGTAAGACATCAAATCTCCGACATCGCAGCGGCCGGAAAAAGATCCCGCAAGAACGGAACCAACGACGACTGTAGAGAATTGTTCAACCCTTCCGCAAATTGCTGCAGATTTCAATACTGGGCCATCAACTAGTGTCAGCGTGCGAACCATTCAACGAAACGTCATCGATACGGGCTTTCGGAGCCGAAGGCCCACACGCGTACCCTTGATGATTGCGCAGCACAAAGCTTTACGCCTCGCCTGGGCCCGTCAACACCGAGATTGGACTGTTGATGACTGGAAACATGTTGCCTGGTCGGACGAGTCTCATTTCAGATTGTGTCGAGCTGATGGACGTGTACGGGTATGGAGAGAACCTTATGAATCCATGGACCTTGCATGTCAGGAGAGGGCTGTTCAAGTTGGTACAGGCTCTGTAATGGTGTGGAGCGTGTGCAGTTGGAGTGATGTGGGACCACGGATACGTCTAGATACAACTCCGATCGGTGTCACGTATGTAAGCATCCACTCTGATCACCTGCATTCATTCATTTCCATCGTGCATTCCGACGGACTTGGGCAATTCCAGCAGGACAAGGTGACGCCCCATACGTCCAGAATTGCTAGAGTGGCTCCAGGAACATTCTTCTGAGTTCAAACACTTCTTCTGGCAACCAAAATCCCCAGACATGAACATTATTGAGCATATCTGGGATGTCTTGTAACGTGCTGTTCAGAAGAGATCTCCACCCCGTCGTAATCTTACGGATTTATAGATATCCCTGCACGATTTGTGGTATCAGTTCCCTCCGGCACTACTTCAGACATTAGTCGAGTCCATGCCACGTCGTGTTGCGGCACTTCTGCGTGCTCGCTGGGACCCTACACGATGTTGGGTAGGTGTACCAGTTTGTTTGGCTCTCCGGAGTAGATAGCTGTCAATTCTCAAAACCATGTTATCTAAAACTTTCTATCTTTGACGTATTGTGCGTTGGCTTTCGTCTTGGGATCTTCGGCCGACGTTTACACAACAATCGCCAGCATGAGTGATGGCGTTGTCAAAAGATTCACCCACCAGTACTGGTATAGTGATTCTTTGAATATTCCAGCCGCTGGTGTTGGCGAAAGCTCAGAAAAAAATCACTTAATAAATGTTGGAACGGAGACCTGGACAATTAACATGAAGCACATTAAAAAATTACAAGCTCTAGAGATGGACTTCTGGAGAAGATCGGCAAGAATCTCCAGGAAAGAAAAGATAAGGAAACCGAAATAATAAGGAGAATGGAAATAAAAGAAAGAATATATGATGTAATGGATAGGAAGAAATTACAGTGGTACGGGCATGTACGACGAATGGCGAAAACCAGAATACCAAAATTGATACTGGAGTGGGAGCCGGAGGGGAGAAGAAGAAGAGGACGACCTATGACCACCTGGCTCCAAAATGTACAGCACACAATGAGGAGAATGGGTGTAGAGGAAGAGAACACACAAGATCGAAACACCTGGAGGAATATTTTGAAAATATAGTTTAAGAAACGTTTATTGTTTGTATTGTGATTTCCAAGTAAATTATTATGTTGGAGATAAGCCTCTGTAATGAGGAAAAGTTCAAAATAATAAAAAATAAAATGTTGGCCATTCCGAGTCGAAAGCCAACAGGCAGTAGGTCAGCAAGTGGTCACGAGAGCCTAAATAGTACAGCCTAGCTTTGAATTTTGAATTGAAATGATTATATTCAACTACTTCAGTTTAGTAACTGCGCAGTCTAGAGTAACAGGTATTAGCTGTGTCAAGTTAGTTAAAATGCACACACTTGTGTGAGCTCGTTGCTGATAAACTGTCGTTTATGCCTGTGTGCTAGTAACTCCACAATGGAGTAAGAGGCACATTCAGAAGGGAAGTGTATTAGATTTGTATATTTTTTTAGAAAAAATTTATTTGAAAAAAAAAATACAGATATTGTTGATACACTTGTTGACTATTTTTTTCACATAATCGCCATCCCGTTCAGTTCATGTGGTGACCCGTGACACAAGCTTACTTATGCCCTCCTCGAAGAACTCTCCCACCAGCTCATTCTCCCACTTCTTTTTCTATACCAGCTCAGCGGTTGAAAATTTAATTTCACTCTTGAGTACCTTCAGGGAGGTGACAAGTTGAAGGCACCAAGTCAGGGGAATACGGGAGGGGATTCAATACAATCCAACCAAACGAGACCAAGAGCGCCTTGGTGGCTAAGGCTGAATAAGGGCGAGTGTTGTCTTGCATTAGGCACACTCCTCTCGTCAGCATTCTCCTCCTTTTCAGTTTCCGGTATCCCAGCGTTTCTGTGAGTGTCTCATACAAGAGAGTTCTAGAGGTTTCTGGAAACATTGCAGAAATCTCATCCATTGTTAACTGGCACTCTTCACGAACAATGTACCATCATCAGTCAAAGTGAAGGGTGCTCCCACTCCTTTGTTCGTCATGAACATTTGTTCTGCCTACACTAAACTTCGTACCCCACTTACACACACTGGTTCTGTTCATAGCACCTTCGTCCTAAACCGTCCTGATTTGCGAAAAAATTTCGGTAGGTCTGATCTCTTCCGCGAGTAAAAAGCGTATCACAGCTCGTGGATTGCACTTCACGGGATTTCTTACCGACACTTTCACGCAACTGGACACTTCAATGTGAGTTTCCGTACTATCATGTTTCCACGGTGCTCGCTCTGGTCAGGGGGATCTCCTCCCACCAGTATAGCCAACCGTAACATGCCTCATATTTCCGACCCTTCGGCATTTTGTAAATGTTGCTCAATTCGTTCCAATAATCTAACAACTGGAGCCCTGCCAGACGCGACAGGTATGCCTATGCCCAGCACACCACAACACTTTTATAAAAAATCTTTTTGAAACCACGTCGTCTCGTCCCCACATGACGACTTGTTTTTTGTGGCACCTTTCGAAACCAAATCCTACAGACGGAACAACACTGGATTTCTTTGCCCGCCTTGACGTCCATTTCTGTAGAGCAAAACACGTAAAGTTTCCGCATAGTTAGTGTTGCCTAGTAGTACATTTATCCATATCGTCATTGGGATATTTATTGTGTGGACTACGTTTCTTCTTCTCTAGAGTACATATCCGGATCACATTCCATTAATTGAAGAATAAATTCAAGAATGAAAGAAGTTAAAAGACACTAATATGAAATCGGAACAATTGTATCACTTCATTTATATCGATAACACACGATGAAAACCTCTGAAGAAATGTACGAAGTGATTTTTAGTGTCAACTGGACAAACTTATCAACGTTGACAGTTAAACCGATTCAAGAATTAATTGAAGAATGTCTATGGGTAACGATACTAAACTGTTAACTTTATTATTATTATTATAAAACAATCCAAAATGCTACTTTTTAGGATTCTATCATTTATATCCTGGTTTATTTAGTTTACTTTTATAAAACTTCTGCAGGCCCGATTTTTTTCTTCCATTATAATGAAGTGACCCTTACATAAAACTGAGTCGGTCCACATAAAAAAAAATGTTGTCAATTTTACTCATTTTCATTGACAGCTCACGCTTGACCAAAAATTTGATTGTGGGAAAATTGTTTTCACAAAAAAGCACCTAAATGTTGCTAAGACAGTTTCCCTGTACAGTCAGTTCCACAAGAAAGTGTACGCCATAATTTTAAATGTAACGTCCGCAGCAACATTTCTGGTAGTGGTCTCCAATCTGTACTCAATGCGGGTTTGCACAGTGTGTAGATAAACAGTGCGAGAGCTGCATGTTTTATTTCGTCGTTTGCAGTTTAAAATGAGTGCAAAAAAGAGTGCTGAAAAAATGTGAAATATTTATCAAAAAATTCCTTCTGAGTTCCGTTGAGAAGCTCTTTGGTTAACCGTCTCTGTATAGCGTGGAAACAAGACAATAGGGTGTCCACAATGGGTTGGCCTGCAATGTTTCCGGATGCAAACCCGACCGAAATGCTTGGTCGTATTTTAAGATGAAGCTTAAAGGAAAGCCAACATATACCTTAAAGCAGCTGTCATGTAAAATCAGGATAATGCTCAGATAATATGAAGAAAATTTCATGAAAATCATGCCAAAAAGGTGCCAAGCTATAATCGATAATGGCGGCCAGTGGATTCATTATTAGATAATTGTGAAATTAGTAATAACATGTATTTTCATGTAAACACATATTTATAGTAGTGTCTTCTATTTCATACAGATAACGGCGTGCATTTTCTTGTGGAACTGGCCGTTATCTCCTATGGATTCCGATTTCCCCGTACTGACGCAGTCACAGAAAACTCTCTACATGTACAGACAATTTGGCTTCTAGATGGCGTTTTAAGCCGAAACATGTACTAAACTTTAATCTAGACCTCCGAAAATACAACTACGAAAACCGCATCGAATTTAGGGCTGTAGTTTTTACGTGATTCGCGTTCAAACACACGGATAGGTAGACAAACAACCAAAAATTCTAAAAATAATTGTTCTGGCTTCTATTGCTGTTGTAAAAGACCCCTCATGTTAAGTTTTCTTAAATATCTCTTATATGCAGTCATCGGCCAGTTACAATTCTGTTATACGTATAGATAACAGCACATCGTCATGGCAGTCTGCAGAGACATTTTCAGGCGTAATAGTCGGCGTAACAATTCAGACTACTTTGAACTGGGCCTTGGCTGTACCTAATCATATATTCAAGTTAGTTACCACTATCGCTTTGTCGAGTCAAGTTAGTGTTCGAATCAGACTTTCCGATGAGGGGTGGGGGAAACTTAAGACTCAGTATTTGTTCTTTTGGATAATATGGTTTGGAGATTTGACAGCGATCTGTTATGAATCATTAGTTAATAAAACAGGGAGTATCGCAACAATCATTTATTAAAAAATGATGACTGGTTTCGGGCTTTATGTTGGCCATTTTCAGACCTAACGTACCATATGGGAGCAGCCGGTGGTGCACGGAGCAGTTGCGTTTACGACTGTGATTTCACGCAACTCTTCCGTGCAGTGCCGGCTGTGGCCATATGGTGCGCTGGATCTGAAGATGCTCAGCATAAAGGCCGAAACCGGTCAGTATCTGTGTTTTGTTTGCAGCTGTAGTCGTAGTAACAGCAATACCGGTGTGTTACTGTCATAAGGCGGTTGTGGTGGCGGTAGTGGTATTAGTGGGAATGGTACTGGTAGCGGTAGCAGAACAAAAAAAAAAAAAAAAAAAGGTTCAAATGGCTCTGAGACCTATGAGACTTAACGTCTTTGGTCATCAGTCCCCTAGAACTTAGAACTACTTAAACCTAACTAACCTAAGGACATCACACACATCCATGCCCGAGGCAGGATTCGAACCTGCGACCGTAGCAGTCGCGCGGTTCCGGACTGAAGCGCCTAGAACCGCTCGGCCACGGCCGTCGGCGGTAGTAGAACAACTAGTAGTAGTAGTAGTAGTAGTAGTAGTCTTACCATTGAGACTGACACATAGGAACAATCAAGAAGTAACTAACTATTTTACTAGTTGTAAATATGAAGTACAATCTTACCAAATTTACGTAAACATATTGCGTTGATGTGACGAAATTTCTGTGCGCAGTGTCTTTTGCAGAAGGCGTTCAGCTCTTATCCAGTCTGCTGCCAGTCTTCGGCAGGAAAACTATTTTAAAAAATGGTTCAAATGACTCTGAGCACCATGGGACTTAACTTCGGAGGTCATCAGTTCCCTAGAACTTAGAACTACTTGAACCTAATTAACCTAAGGACATCACACGCATCCATGCCCGAGGCAGGATTCGAACCTGCGACCGTAGCGGTCGCGCGGTTCCAGACTGTAGCGCCTAGAACCGCTCGGCCACCACGGCCGGCCAAAACTATTTAATCACGATCTATTAATTATCACTAACATAAGAAAAGCCAGTGTTTTTGTTTGCATTTGATTCCGGAGTTAAGTGGAGAGTATTATTCATTGCTTTAAACACCCCTTCAAACTCTGCGGATCACAATGGTATTATTTGTAACAGTTCATCGGTTTCCATAAATTTTCGCCAGAAAAATCTTTTCCTTTCACTTCCTTGAACTTGAAAATTTTATATGGTTATTACAGTAATAGAGCTGTAACTGTTCGAAGGCACTATTTCCACGGTATTTAACAATGACTCGGTTTTGTCATCACCAAACTGCCAAACATTAACTTGTTTTCTTCCTGTGACCACCACATTGTATTTAAAACATCACACTCGTCCAAGAATAAGCAGTGAAAAATCTTCTAGTTCTGTGTCCACGACACCTTCAAGAAAATACTTCTTGAAATTTATGAACAATTCAATCACTCCGTCTGAAGATTCAGATACAGCATGTCCCTGAATGTTCTTCGTAGCTGAATATTTGACTTCAGCGGCTTCATCAAGAAAGTTCAAAGAAGAGCAGCACGTTTTGTATTATCGAGAAATAGGGGCGAGAGTGTCACTGACATGAAACAGGATTTAGGGTGAACATCATTAAAACAAAGGCGTTTTCCGCTGCGGCGGTATCTTCTCACGCAATTTCAATCACCAACTTTCAATCAGAGTTCGCACGGAAAGATAGAGGTTTTCGTTTTTTCGCGCGCTGTTCTAGATTGGAATAATAGAGAATTATTGTGAAGGTGGTTCGATGAACACTCAGCCAGGCACTGAAGTGTGATTTACGGAGTATCCATGTAGATGTAGATGAAGTACACCAGGCATTTCTTTCGTTGTAGCTAATGCACCAATACATAATTTTATTTACGAAATAGAATTACCCATCAGATCTTCTAGAGTGCAGATACAAGGAAAGTGATTTTATCGTTTCCAGAATATCCCTAAAACTTCTTGACAAAATTACATGAATTCATTTTGTGGAGGAATCCTCGAAATGTTGCCCTGTTTGGATAAGAGAACTGTAACTTAACATTACAACTATCACGGCTTTGCATGAGGATGGTATCCAACAAATATCAAATATTCTTCCCATTTTTTAAAAAAATTTCGGGTCTGTATGGCATTGGCGATTACTGTCAATTCACGTCGGGTTTCTGGGCTGCCAGAAAAGTAGAATATAAGGAGTCCATGAAAGACTTGAATTGTAGTAGAACAGATATTGTATCTATTATATCATGAACTGCAAGCTGCGGTTTATACTCCAAACAATAATTACAATATTAGATTATATTTATCAGGAATGTGTGTAGCTGCTGCTTTATAAAGATTTGCATCCCCGTCTGAAGTAAACGCTGTCACCTGATCACAAAAAGTGTCTTCATAAATTCCATTACTGACGAAACAAGATTCAATGTTATCGGCAATAGATTCGCCTGTTAATGAATTTAACTCTACAATATCACAAAAATAGATGTATGGTGTGCCACAGTAGACATAATGCACTTATTCTAACTATTTTCACCAACACATGTCATTTCAAGTTCTGCAGTTTTTAACTCAGAAGCTGTAATATTACCACTGCTTGAAGCTGAAGCAAGAGACTCGGACTGGAATACATCAATGTCATTACTTCCTGTAACTTTATGCTTTCTTTTCACATATTTATGCGTGTTGACCAACAACAGAACACTCACTGTTGCAAGAAACTGAACTGAACACTCAAAGCTACAATCGCCATTACTGGCACAGAACTGTTGGAACTGTGACTGAACGCAAATCCAGCTAATGAACTTGAGAACTGTTTACTTTTTAGCTTACTAGCGTTTTAGCTTATTAGCGATCTAAGCCACATTTGCTTACTCCAGTTCGCACTCGTACCATGTACAGATTGCATTGAAAGTATTTCGTATCTTCTAATAGTACTTACAGCTGAAAGAAAAATACTTCCCAGTCATGGAAGGAATTCTTCTTTGACAAGCCTGGATCATTATTTAATGGACAATGGGTGCCCCTCCCCCCTTAATTCGATGACTAAATTAGGGTCTGTGTGTGTGTGTGTGTGTGTGTGTGTGTGTGTGTGTGTGTGACTGAGTGACCTAAAAACCCTTGAGATTTTATAGGGTTCCAGGAGAAAAGTAAACTGCCAACGGAAACCTATGTCCGAAGCCGTCGTCTGCCGAGGTAATAGCACCGCGTTCATAGAAGACACAACTGCCGCCTGGTTTTACATTCGACGATTTCCGCTAACCACGAGGAGTAACGCTAACACCAGTCAAAACGTCGGGTTTCCACCAATGGAAAGAAATGATAAAAACTCCAATAAAGATTTCTAACATACCTCCTCTTCAACCTCAGCAGCCTGTCAGAATTAGATAACATCCATGTCTACAGGTATACAAGAAGCAAAGTTTTCTCATTCAGCAGTAAACAAAAATACCCTGAAGAAGGTTGCATGCAATAGGAACTGAAACGTCGGTAGTTTCATATACACACATCAAAAAAGGTTTGCATCACCTCGATTCAGAGAGTTCCGGAACCTGTACATAAAATTGGAATAGAGATCAACATAAACATCATTTCCACCCTTTTTATTGCTCATAAAAATCACATATTGCATGTTGTACCACCACACAGCGAGACCTTCAGAGGTGGTGGTCCAGACTGCTGTACACACTGGTACCTCTAATACCCAGTAGCACGTGCTCTTGCATTGATGTATGCCTGTATTCGTCGTGACATACTATCCACAAGTCCATCAAGGCACGGTTGGTCCAGATTGTCCCACTCCTCAACGGCGATTCGACGTAGATCCCTCAGAGTGGTTGGTGGGTCATGTCGCCCACAAACAGCCCTTTTCAATCTATCCCAGGCATGTTCGATAGGGCTCATGTCTGGAGAACATGCTGGCCACTCTAGTCGAGCGATGTCGTTTTCCTGAAGGAAGTCATTCACAAGATTTGCACGATGGGAGCGCGAATTGTCGTCCATGAAGACGAATGCTTCGCCAATATGCTGCCGATATGGTTGCACCTTCGCTCGCAGGATGACATTCACGTATCGTCCAGCCGTTACGGCGCCTTCCATGACCACCATCGGCGTACGTCGGTCCCACGTTATGCCACCCCAAAACAGCAGGGAACCTCCACCTTGCTGCACTCGCTGGACAGTGTGTCTAAGGGGTGCAACCTGACCGGGTTGCCTCCAAACACGTCTCCGACGATTGTCTGGTTGAAGGCATATGCGACACTCATCGGTGAAGAGAACGTGATGCCAATCCTGAGAGGTCCATTCGGCATGTTGTTGGGCTCGTCTGTACCGCGCTGCATGGTGTCGTAGTTGCAAAGATGGACCTCGCCATGGACGTCGGGAGTGAAGCTGCGCATCATGCAGCCAATTGCGCACAGTTTGGGTCTTAACACGACGTCGTGTGGCTGCACAAAAGCATTATTCAACATGGTGGCGTTGTTGTCAGGGTTCCTCCGACTCATAATCCGTAGGTAGCGGTCATCCACTACAGTAGTAGCCCTTCGGCGGCCTGAGCGAGGCATGTCATCGACAGTTCCTGTCTCTCTGTATCTCCTCCATGTCCGAACAACATCGCTTTGGTTCACTCTGAGACGCCTGGACACTTCCCTTGTTGAGAGCCCTTCCTGGCACAAAGTAGCAATGTGGACGCAATCGAACCACGGTACTGACCGTCTAGGCATGATTGAACTACAGACAACACGAGCCGTGTACCTCCTTCCTGGTGGAATGACTGGAACTGACCGGCTGTCGGACCCCCTCCGTCTAATAGGCGCTGCTCATGCATGGTTGTTTACATCTTTGGGTGGGTTTAGTGACATCTCTGAACAGTCAAAGGGACTGTGTCTGTGATACAATATCCAGAGTCAACGTCTATCTTCATGAGTTCTGGGAACCGGGGTGAAGAAAAACTTTTTTATGTTTGTATATTGACAGTGCAGTCACAAACCCACAAAAATTTTATTGAGTATTATTTCACTTCAGTTCAAAAGTTGGTACTCGTACGTAGCAGCACTTACTCCTCGTGGGGCACCATCTGAGACTCACCGCGCACCATCTGCTTCTCAGACACGAAAAACAGGTGTTTGAGGGAGATGTTAGGACCGCTTAGGTGGACACGTGTCAAGATTTACATCAAGAATTGCGCATCGCGACTTCCTGAGAACCAGGAAGTCCAGTCAAATAATGGTAGCACTTCTGCAAGAATTACGCACCAAAAAGTAGAGGCACTCAATTTGTTGTTGTCTACAGGATTCTAGTAGCGGCCAAACAAGAGAACCATGAATTTCATAAATGTGACATACCTACTTCTCCAACCAGAACTATGGAACATAAAAAGCCCTATACAGAAAGATTGCAATCTTAAATGGGACAATCGCACTGATATCATTGTATTAGAAGACTACTAAAGCTTTTGTAAGCTTCATCACGTGTTTTCATGCTCGTGGACAGCAACTTACCAACATTGAGTTTCGTTAATTACCGTTTTTATACAGGCCTGGATTACTTCTCATACTATTACATTATACACTGAAGAGCCAAAGAAACTGGTACATCTGCCCAATATCGTTTGGGGCTCCTGCTAGCATGCAGAAGTGCCGCAACACGACGGCCATAGACTCAACTAACGTCTGAAGTAGGGCTGTCCGTAAATCCGTAAGAGTACGAGCGGGTGGAGATCTCTTCTGAACAGCACGTTGCAAGGCATCCCAGATCCTCAATAATGTTCAGCTTGTGAGTTTGGTGGCCAGCGGAAGTATGTAAACTCCTCGAAGAGTGTTCCTGAGGGCCACTCTTTAGCAATGCTGGACGTGTGGGGTATCTCATTTTTCTGCTGGAATTGCTCAAGTCCGTTGGAGTACACAATGGACGTGAATGGACGCAGGTGATCAGACAGGATGCTTACGTACGTGTCACCTGTCAAGAGTATCTAGACGTATCAAGGGTTCCACATTGCTCCGACTGCACACGCCCCACACCATTATAAAGCCTCGACCAGCTTGAACAGTCTTGTCCGACCAGGCAACATGTTTCCATTTATCAACAGCTCAATATCGGTGTTGACGGGCCCGGGCGAGGCGTAAAGCTCTGTGTCATGCAGTCATCAAGGGTACACGAGTGGGCCTTCAGCTCAAAAAAAAAAAAAAAAAAAAAAAAAAAAGGTTCAAATGGGTCTGAGCACTATGGGACTCAACTTCTGAGGTCATTAGTCCCCTAGAACTTAGAACTAATTAAACCTAACTAACCTAAGGACATCACAAACATCCATGCCCGAGGCAGGATTCGAACCTGCGACCGTAGCGGTCTTACGGTTCCAGACTGCAGCGCCTTTAACCGCACGGCCACTTCGGCCGGCTTCAGCTCCAAAAGCCCATATCGATGATGCTTCGTTAAATGATTCGAACGCTGACACCTGTTGATGGCCCAGTATTGAAATCTGCAGCAATTTGCGGAAGGGTTGAACGATTCTCTTCATTCGTCGTTGGTTCCGTTCTTGGAGAATCTTTTTCCTGCCGCTGCGATGTCGGAGATTTGATGTCTTAGCGGATTCATGATATTCACAGCACACTCGTGAAATGGTCGAACGGGAAAATCCCCACTTCATCGCTACCTCGGAGATGCTGTGTCCCATCGCTCGTGCGCCGACTATAAGAGCACGTTCAGATTCACTTAAATCTTGATAACCTGGCATTGTAGCAGCAGTAATCGATCTAACAACAGCGCCAGACACTTATTGTCTTGTATAGGCACTGCCGACCGCAGCGCCGTATTCTGCCTTTTCACATATCTCTGTGTTTGAATACGCATGCCTATACCAAATTCTTTGGCGCTTCAGTGTAAACTAGGCTCGTAGATGTATCGTATTTTTGAAATGAAATTTCTCTCGGTGTACTGGCGAACCACAATAAAACATTAACATAAATTTTTGATTGTCGTTCCAAATTCACCGTTAAGAATTCCTTGAATTCTTCTACCACAGCGCTGTCAACTTCTGTTACGAGGAGGCATATCGATCATAAATTTTCGCACATTTAAAAAATGCAAAGCCCGAAAGGCAACAAAGCAGCAGCCATCACAAATAAGTTTTCTAGAAAGTATTCAGAGTACAATGAAGACGCCACAGGAAGGGCTTTGGTTTGGGCGTCGGCGGGAAGTGTTACGTAGACCCACGGGGTGTCAAGCGAGCTCACGTGTTGCGGCCGAATGGAGGAGTGCGTTGACGGTGACCATATATGGTCCTACTTGGGCCACGCAGTGTGGTGTCGGGTAGTACCTACATAGAAGGGGCAGCGTGGCCAATTGCAGAGTACAAAAGTGGAGCCGACATACCGCGTGAGAGAGTTCAGTACAGACAGCAGTCCAAGAGGAATGTATGTGTGAGTCAGGCCTGGGGCTTGGACTTGTAGTATCTGTCCTGTCTCTGCTCACGTATCTCCCTCCATGGGATTTTGCTATTGGTAGTAGTGTACTTTCATTCAGTCTTTATCCAATGCTGGCTCACATGTGCAATAAAAGATTGTAGTTATTCAAGTCTTGTCTTTGTTCGATGATTTCCCGACCGAGTTCCACAACTTTTTCAAACTTCCATTTAGCCACCTCCACGTTAACTGACCGGACGGACCGTCTCCAGTCTCCAGTCTCACTGAGCGTCTAGATTGCTTGCTGGACGCTACAAAATGAACTTTATACGTACATCAAACTCGTGTACGAATCAAGAAAACAAAAAAAGAAGCGTGGTTGCCTGTCTTGCTGTAACTGGTGTAGCTTTCACAGGTATATTGATCTAACCAATTCTCCAATCAATTGCTTTTACGATGTATTCGAAATAGTGTTTCGATATTCTCGTGAAATTATGCGGAACGTACGTTCATCATTCGGTATCAGTTCACGAGTTAAAAGTTTCGGAGGCAGCTCGCTTACTTTTTTTAAAAGAAAAAAGAAAACACACGCATCCTGAGAGGCCATTTTTTCCTAGTTAACGTTTCCCCATGTGGAATGTAAAAGCAGAACAACCGCACTCGCTTCCGCTAGCTCGCTTTCGTTCATTTCACAGCGATACTATGGGCCGTGCGAATGGTTTCAGTCCCGCAATGTTGCCGTATCTGCCGTGAGGCTAACAGTATTGCCAGGCAATACTGCCGGGCCATATTGTCCGCGATATACAATTTCTATCGCCCATGAAAATGTACGTTAAAACAGCTGTTGAACAACAGGGTCATCCCTTCCCAAGGAACCGCATACATTTCTCGGAACATGCCTGTCTGAAAAGTATTCTACAGTGCTTTTGAATTTTACCCAGCCGTAGTCCACAATTTTAGCCCCAGCGATGTTTAATGTTGACCATTTAGGTTATCTGAAATCTGTTGCTTGTCTTGCTTGCTTATGAGAAATAATTTGCTATCATTCTAATTCCTTTAAACATTTTAGTCACGGGTGCTCCATCTGCCTTACGTTCACTGATTAACTAGGGGGAAAGTACGTATCAGTTTACTACCGTGGGACAAACCTTAACATTACCATAACGAATCGGTTCTCCAAGTGTGCAAGATAAATTTCGTGTTTAGTGGGATACACGAATCCGTATCCCTGTCACCTCCTATAATCATGCGACTTTCCCTGTTTATAACAAATCAGTTAAAACCTTTGTCTCATACCGTAGCTTAATTACAAATTTTAAATGGTGCATTGTCCAGCATTGAAATGTTAGAAAAAGAAGCTGACATAACAATTCAGTCACTAGAAACAGTCTGACCACATTTAGTTCGCAGAATCTAGCTGTAATTATGACCCAGACTCACCAGACGATAATCCGTAGATTAACTTTAAAAGCACTTAATAATGTCATATTAATGTATTGTTTTCACTGTTGCTTTGTACGTTATTATTTTTTTATTCCTGTTCGGCATAATTACTGCTATTACTGTCTTGTACTTTTGCACACTGATGACTTTATTGTATATACTTATCTTCCTCTCTGCCCAAACTCGCATACCCTCGACTACCACGCTCTGTGTTACGGCAGTCCTACCTGACATTGAACATCCCTAAACTATACAATCCTCTCCGGCCGAACGGCAACGAAGGGAGCCGAAGAGTTGCTAGTCGCTCAGTTGGGCGGCGATTGCGCATCTGGAATGTAGCAGCAACAGCGTAGAGTACCGAATGCTGGCGGGGAAATGTGTTCATGAACTTCGTCACTGTATTCTAAACAATACGAACCTAAACTGGAAAACACTTGATAATAATGTTTATAGCTCTCTTTATACCGCTCGAGGCTGTTTTAACACAACATTATTCCGACTGGGTTGTGATCTGAGGAAACATCAATTGCTTCGTCCCGATCTTGGGACATACACATTACTATTTTATGGCCCTCCGCTAATTTAAGCCCTACGAACGGAATGTGCTGGACTTTTTCTTTTTCTTTGAAAACAGGCCCCACTGCGGAACGATTTTTATCTTCTGACATATTTCCGTTGTCAAATACAGCACTTAGCAGTTGTCTCCTACATCTGCCATCCCATGTGTATCATTTTGAGGTTATGGTGTCCGCCCCCGTTAGCAGAGTGGTCAGCGCGGTGGAATGCCACGCCAAGGGGCCCGGGTTCGAATCCCGGCTGGGCAGGAGATTTTCTCCGTTCAGGGACTTGGTGTTGTGTTGTCCCCATCTCCGACGCTCAAGTCGCCCAATGTGGCGTCGCATGCAATAAGTACTTGCCCTCGGCGGCCCAACTTCCCCAAATGGGGGACTCACAGATGCCGTACGCTCATTTCCATTGTGAGATTATGGTGACTGATTCCGTGGAATATGAACAATGTAAACAGCGAAAATGGGATCCTATTATTCCATTCAGAAAATGGCAGACGTGGTATCATGCCATGGTAATATGAAAATATCAATCTCCTACAATATATAACAAAGAAACTAAGTGGTAAATCGAAATAAACGGAGATCTTACAATACGCAACAAGGAAAGTATATGACGTCATGTGTTGATGATGTGTCTAATAAGTTACACAGAAGAATAGTAATTAAGGGAGGGATAAAATTTTGATGAAACCAACTGGGACGATGCTACGCGGAGCACAGCCATCGACTTCACAGCGAGAGCGTAACGAATGTAAACACTCGGAAGAGCCAAAATACGAAGAAGCTGGGAGCTTATTGCCCCATAATGTGCGACAGAGAACGTCAGAAACACCTGATTCACCACTTACACAATACTGCAGAGAGGATACAAGGTTCTTCTGTAATGGGGTACATGTAGTAACCACACGTAGGGATTATGCAAGAATGCCTTCACATTGAAAACTTTGCACAAAGGAACACTCTGAAATTAAACATTAGGCCAGCTCATAGGCTGGGAAAATAAGAGCACATTCGGTCACCAGTACAGGGGCATCACATCACCCACTGCTGTAAAATCCTTGCCTTCCTCCCACAGATTCTGAGTCTGGCCACTCCATCATTCATAGCAACGGAAGGCCAGCTCTACTAGTTGCTAGACGACCTGGTGAAAACCACTAAATCTTACTCGCTGTCGCCAGCTTGGAGACTACTGGTCGGTTGTTTGATTTGGGGGAGGGGACCAAACAGCGAGGTCATCGGTCCCATCGGATTAGGAAAGGACAGGGGAGGAAGTCAGCCGTGCCCATTCAAAGAAACCACCCCGGCATTTGCCTGAAGCGATGCAGGGAAATCGCGAAAAACCTACGTCAGGATGCCCGGACGCGGGTTTGAACCGTTGTCCTCCAGAATGCGAATCCATTGTGCTAAGCACTGCGCCACCTCGCTCTATGGAGTGTATTGCTACGAGTTTGCGCCCATCTGGCAATGGAGGGAACTTCAACTCTGCGAGCAGTCGGGTTGTTCTTGTCAGTGTTGCTCCTTCCGCCTACGCCATCACGACAACTGACAACAGCAGCACGGCAAGCAGATTTCTGGCGCCAAGCTACACTCTGCACTCAACGAGAGCACTGAGGCTCCGACAGATGTCTAGAGCCACGCCCCACTCTTAGAGACGCATCGGCCGCCGTAGTCCTACTCCTACGACGACGACGCAGCACTGTCCTGACACAACTCCGGCGGCCGCGCCAGCAGATTCCTCGGCGTGCGCTGACGCGCTACCCTGCGCCTCCGTTTAAGGGGGGTAGGACGTCCAACGGACCGACTTGGAGCAGGAGAGGCACCACAGGACATTTTAATTTCCACTGTCTATACTTTTACCAAAAAATCCGTAAAACTTTATCAGCATGACCAGGATTCAGAATTCACACTAATAGCAGTGGAAGTTCGAAAACATTACGAAAAAAATTTTTTTACATGTGAAATTTCATCATTTTTTTCACTTACTAATGGCAGTATTTGTTGCTGTAGGTACACTTTTCTTCATAAGTAAGAAAGATTCTTCGACGAATTGTGCACAGCATACAAACCACACTTAAAGGTGCATGAAACTCTAGAATTTTCGAAATCTATTAAAAACTATGGTAAAAATTGAGGTAATTAACTATAAAATTTGTGTTTTTCCTAAACATGAAGTTTAAAACATGACAGTTTTTTCGTTTTTTGATAAATTAAATAAATTCTAGAGTTTCATACACCTGTGAATATGGTATATATCATGTGCAAAATTCATCGAAGAATCTCTCTAACTTATGAAGAAAAGTGTACCTATAGCAACAAATGCAGCCATTAGTAAGTGAAAAAATGATGAAATTTAACACGTAAAAAAAATTTATTTTGTTATGTTTACGAACTTCCACTGCTATGAGTGTGAATCCTGAATACTTCCTGGTGATGTTGGCAAAGTTTTATGAATTTATTTGTAAAAGTATAGACACTGGAAATTAAAATGTCCTGTGATGCCTCTCCTGCTCCAAGTCGGCCCGTTTGACGTCCTATCCCCTTAACACGGTCTCAGCACGGCCACCGCTGACCCTCACTGGAAAGAAGACAAGAGTGGCTGTACAAATCGAAAGTAAATGACTGTTAATTGAATGACGTCGCATTAGCACCTCAGCTTGCCACAGGATCACACCGCCTCACCTGCGCTCGACTGTCCTACACCCACGTAGGAGGCCGCATCTGGCGGTTTCCTCCAAATAGATAAAGGTTAAATACTGAATTTCTTACATGTGGTTTACACAATATCGAGTACAGAATATAGTGAGAGCCTCTGTATTTCACTTGCAATCTGTTATATGTTGCGCCATTAATTTCTCATATAATCATTCATTCTCTTTGTGGTATGTTAAAAGATCTTCACCAGTTTAGAATTTAATTTCTTTGGAGATTGTAGGTTCTTTGTCTCATACCTCATAGTACACTAGTGGCCATTAAAATTGCTACACCACGAAGATGTCGTGCTACAGAAGCGAAATTTAACAGACAGGAAGAAGATGCTGTGATATGCAAATGATTAGCATTTCAGAGAATTCACACAAAGTTGACGCCGGTGGCGACACCTACAACGTGCTGACATGAGGAAAGTTTCCAACCGATTTCTCATACACAAACAGCAGTTGCCGGCGTTCTCTGGTGAAACGTCGTTGTGATGCCTCGTGTAAGGAGGAGATGTGCGTACCATCACGTTTACGACTTTGATAAAGGTCGGATTGTAGCCTATCGCGATTGCGGTTCATCGTATCGCGACATTGCTGCTCGCGTCGGTCGAGATCCATTGACTGTTAGCAGAATACGGAATCGGGGGTTCAAGAGGGTAATACGGAACGCCGTGCTGGATCCCGACGGCGTCGTATCACTAGCGGTAGAGATGACAGGCATCTTATCCGTATGGCTGTAATGGATTGGGAGCCACGTCTCGATCCCTGAGTCAACAGTTGGGGACGTATGCAAGACAACAACCATCTGCACGAACAGTTCGACGACGTTTGCAGCTCGGAGAACATGGCTGCGGTTACCCTTGACGCTGCATCACAGACAGGAGAGCCTGCGATGGTGTACCCATCGACGAACCTGGGTGCACGAATGGCAAAACGTCATTTTTTCGGATGAGTCCAGGTTCTGTTTACAGCATCCTGGTGGTCGCATCGTGTCTGGCGACATCGCGGTGAACGCACATTGGAAGCGTGTCTTCGTCATCGCCAAATCGGCGTATCACCTGGCGTGGTGGTATGGGGTACCATTGGTTACACGTCTCGGTCACCTCTTGTTCGTATTGACGGCGCTTAACAGTGGACGTTACATTTCAGATGTGTTACGACCCGTGGCTCTACCCTTCATTCGATCCCTGCGAAACCCTACGTTTCAGCAGATAATGCACGACCGCATGTTGCAGGTCCTGTACGGGCCTTTCTGGATACAGAAAATGTTCGACTGCTGCCCTGGTTAGCACATTCTCCAGATCTCTCTCCAATTGAAAACGTCGGGTCAATGGTGGCTGAGCAACTGGCTGTTCACAATAGCCAGTCACTACTCTTGATGAACTGTGGTATCGTGTTGAAGCTGCATGGGCAGCTGTACGTGTACACGCCATCCAAGCTCTGTTTGACGCAATGCGCAGGGGTATCAAGGCCGTTTTTACGGCCAGAGGTGGTTGTTCTGGGTACTGATTTCTGAGGATCTATGCACCCAAATTGCGTGAAAATGTAATCACATGTCAGTTCTAGTATAATATATTTGTCCAATGAATACCCGTTTATCATCTGCATTTCTTTTTGGTGTAGCAGTTTTAATGGCCAGTAGTGTACATCTTCGAAAGAGCATCACTGGCAAATGCACATATAAAAAGAAACCTAGGACGCAAACAGTTCGCGCAGTGGAGCACGGCGGTTCAGATCCCTCCCTGTGGTTTCTCTAAAATGCTGCAGGTAAATGTCAGAACGGTTAACTTGTAGAGGCCTCTGCTTGTTTCCTTCCCATTTATCCCCAGTCAGAGCTTGTTTTTTGTCCCTAGCGGTCTCGTCATCGACAGGACTCTCAAACCGTAATCTGCCTTCCTCTCTCCGTAGCAGAGTAAAACAAAAAGTCGTGAAATGTAGGCAAGTAGGTTAGTTGTATTGCGCAATAATAAAATACAAATTTGGAAGAGTTTTTTGTAAGCGAGAATCATCCGCTGAAAAAACCTTCGCCTTCCAAAGGGGAATTTTACAGGCAGCCGAGTGAACGCATATCATTAGCGGAAAACCTGGGATTATGCGGGCTACATGACATCGAATTCGTTCACATGGGAATCCGCCAAGCAGAAGCACCTGCCACTGATCCCGCCTGCTATTTTCCCGCGCTTCTCTTTTGCGATTGCGCCGCCTCTTCATTTCATTCACTTGTCACACTCTCAATGGGGATGTATCTTTTTTCATATCAAGAGCACATCTACATGATTACCAAGCGATTCACACGTAAGTGTCTGGAAGAGGGTTCATCGAACCACCTTCAGACAATTTCTCTACCGTTCCATTCTCGAATGGCACGCAGGATAAACGAAAGCTTAGATCTTTCCGTGAGAGCTCTGCTTTCTTCTGTTTCAATATGATGATCATATGGAGTTAAAAATATTTTCGTACTAGGAGGAGAAAGCATATGCGATGCGACATCTTAATGCAGCGCAAGTTACAAGGGTGGCCTGTTTGATCCAGGAAGGGTGGACTTTCGGTTGTGTTTCTGCAGATGCCATGTGTCATCCATAGTTTGTGGGCACGCTACAAGAAGACAGGTTAGAACACAAGGCGAGTTGAACAAGGTCGGCCGGCCGAAGTGGCCGTGCGGTTAAAGGCGCTGCAGTCTGGAACCGCAAGACCGCTACGGTCGCAGGTTCGAATCCTGCCTCGGGCATGGACGTGTGTGATGTCCTTAGGTTAGTTAGGTTTAACTAGTTCTAAGTTCTAGGGGACTAATGACCTCAGCAGTTGAGTCCCATAGTGCTCAGAGCCATTTGAACCATTTGAACAAGGTCGCCGACGCAATACAACCACATATGAAGACCGATATCTGTCCATCTCTGCGTTGCAGGGTCATACGGACACCACCAGGGCACTGCAACACAATGTCAGAAGAGCCACTGGAGCCGCTGTGTCCGATCGGAGTGTGATGACCTTACGACCCAGACGTCCTGTTCAGTTACTCCGCTTGACACATCTTGCAGCTTGCCTTCATTTCTGCCGTTCCCATACCAAATGGCAACTTCGTCACTGGCGAAACGTGTTATTCACAGACGAGTCCAGATATCCTCTGACGCAGGATGATAATCCTGTTCGTGGTGAGCGGTAAGTGCCAAGTATTGGCCAATAAACGCACAGATGTCCGAGGTCTGTGAAGTTGTGGGGAGGTTTCAGTGTTGACAACCGTTGTCCATGGTCGCCTTATTGCCAGGCACTACATAGAACAGATACTGTTGGACCATGTGCTGGCTGTTGCTTACGGTGGTTGTCCTGAGTTGCTTGTAGTGCCAGGGGCTTTCGAGCTAACGTCTCAAAGATGTTCGGGCTCACATGCGGTTCCTCTTCGTCGAAATGTCTTGGCTCACACTCATCTAGGGGTTGAACCGCATGTGTCGCGTTACACGCCCTAAATTAGACATTTGTGACCATTTGGTTAAATTGTCTGGCTGATGGCAAGGTTGCGAAATACGAAGTTAATATAACATATAATAGCAGTAATAATAATATCGGGAACTAAATTAACGACCTATAAACGATGTAGGCCACACAATCGCGATTTTGTTAGAGTAATGTTTATTCAGAAAGTAACAGCGAAAGTAGACGTATTTAGAGTTACTGTTACACTCGAGCACATATCCATTTGACAGAGTTCGATCATTCACAATCTCATCGCGTATTACAAGTCCATTACTCCACTTCGTTAACTATGCGAAAAGTTAGTTCACACCAGGCGCGCGGCTGCTCACCGCTCAGAGACTAAGTACCGCAATACCACACAAGGCGAAATTTTCTAAGTAGTTTCACTTCCTAGCTGCCTAAAGAGCGACTGTCCGCTTTCGCGTCTCAGTCCGAACTGTACCCTTTGGTGTTCCCAGCGGAACTGTCCGCTTTGGTGTCTGCACCAGCACTGTCTCTCTGCCCCCTCGGACCGCGTTTCCCGCGCTTCGCTCAACTCCCTTTCCTGAAACCGTCCATCTCATTGGCTACAGCTTATTCTACACTATTTTACATTTTAACATATTTAAATAATCAAAGCTTGGCCACTTTCACGTCCTAAATAAAGTAACAATAATATCCATTACATAATAAACCTTGAATTCTTTTACATAAAACCAATAAAAATTCCTTGTTAGCTTTGAATGTCATGGCCAATGTGCTTTCTGATAAATACAGAACAAAAGTAACTATTAGGCACTAAACTTTACAACAAATATTCTATTACCTAATGATTCAATAATGTGTCATGCTGCCTTCGTTCAATGTGTTTTGTGTGGAGGAAATTATGATCTGATACTTAACTGAAAATATTGATAATTTAAATTTACTGTATCTTTTAAACAAATAAAGTTACAGAGTTGATATTTACAACGTTTGTCATTTCAATGATGCGCTTCTATATGAAATGTCGATCGTTAAGATCGACTAAAGCGTTCAGATTTTAGCATTCAGGTCTTTGTTACAAAACTTGTTAATTTCACTTTAACAGTAAATCCTAAACTATTACAGATATGATCAATATTGAAGTTTCATTGGGATCACTATGGCTTGATTCCCTATATTACTACAGAATTAAATACACTCCTGGAAATGGAAAAAAGAAGCCATTGACACCGGTGTGTCAGACCCACCATGCTTGCTCCGGACACTGCGAGAGGGCTGTACAAGCAATGATCACACGCACGGCACAGCGGACACACCAGGAACCGCGGTGTTGGCCGTCGAATGGCGCTAGCTGCGCAGCATTTGTGCACCGCCGCCGTCAGTGTCAGCCAGTTTGCCGTGGCAGACGGAGCTCCATCGCAGTCTTTAACACTGGTAGCATGCCGCGACAGCGTGGACGTGAACCGTATGTGCAGTTGACGGACTTTGAGCGAGGGCGTATAGTGGGCATGCGGGAGGCCGGGTGGACGTACCGCCGAATTGCTCAACACGTGGGGCGTGAAGTCTCCACAGTACATTGATGTTGTCGCCAGTGGTCGGCGGAAGGTGCACGTGCCCGTCGACCTTGGACCGGACCGCAGCGACGCACGGATGCACGCCAAGACCGTAGGATCCTACGCAGTGCCGTAGGGGACCGCACCGCCACTTCCCAGCAAATTAGGGACACTGTGGCTCCTGGGGTATCGGCGAGGACCATTCGCAACCGTCTCCATGAAGCTGGGCTACGGTCCCGCACACCGTTAGGCCGTCTTCCGCTCACGCCCCAACATCGTGCAGCCCGCCTCCAGTGGTGTCGCGACAGGCGTGAATGGAGGGACGAATGGAGACGTGTCGTCTTCAGCGATGAGAGTCGCTTCTGCCTTGGTGCCAATGATGGTCGTATGCGTGTTTGGCGCCGTGCAGGTGAGCGCCACAATCAGGACTGCATACGACCGAGGCACACAGGGCCAACACCCGGCATCATGGTGTGGGGAGCGATCTCCTACACTGGCCGTACACCACTAGTGATCGTCGAGGGGACACTGAATAGTGCACGGTACATCCAAACCGTCATCGAACCCATCGTTCTACCATTCCTAGACCGGCAAGGGAACTTGCTGTTCCAACAGGACAATGCACGTCCGCATGTATCCCGTGCCACCCAACGTGCTCTAGAAGGTGTAAGTCAACTACCCTGGCCAGCAAGATCTCCGGATCTGTCCCCCATTGAGCATGTTTGGGACTGGATGAAGCGGCGTCTCACGCGGTCTGCACGTCCAGCACGATCGCTGGTCCAACTGAGGCGCCAGGTGGAAGTGGCATGGCAAGCCGTTCCACAGGACTACATCCAGCATCTCTACGATCGTCTCCATGGGAGAATAGCAGCCTGCATTGCTGCGAAAGGTGGATATACACTGTACTAGTGCCGGCATTGTGCATGCTCTGTTGCCTGTGTCTACGTGCCTGTGGTTCTGTCAGTGTGATCATGTGATGTATCTGACCCCAGGAATGTGTCAATAAAGTTTCCCCTTCCTGGGACAATGAATTCACGGTGTTCTTATTTCAATTTCCAGGAGTGTACATCATATGTGGGTTTGAAATTTTTTACTTACTTATTGTAGAAGATACAAGCTTTAAAACGATTTTCTATCGCCGGGGGTAGCGATGCGCTGAGGCGGCTGCCCCCGGCCAGTGCTTGACGTGACAACGCCGCAACTTCGCAGAGCAAACGTCAAGTGACGCTACTTTAAATCAGACTGCAGGTTCTCGTCCGTCTCACTTGCACAATACAGCGCTTAGGCCTCAGCAGACAATAGACGCCTGTGAGTTTCCCCATCTCGTGGTGAATCTGCGCCCTTTGTGGCACGTAGTCCTGGACGATAGGGTTCGTTCACAATTCCTGTAGGCTGACTCTTTCGGCGATATATTTAAATGAGAGCGCAATGGTTGTTAACTCACAGGCTATGTGGCGGGCATCAGCAGGGACGTCTTGCGAAGCCTGGACATTGAAGTTATGGAGTGGCCGGTAGTGAGTCCCGACCTAAACCCCATTATGCACATGTGGTACCTGCTTGACAGATGTGTTCGTGTTCGTGGTTGTCCTGTTTCCCAAGACTGCAAGAACTGTCGTGGACTCTTGTGAAAGAATGGGAACGGATACCACAGGGTGATCTCCGTAGACTTACACGGAGGATGGCATATAGTTAAGGGGCAGTGATAAACGCTCAAGGAGGTGATATACGTTACTGAAGCTCTCAAAGTCAAATGAAAAGTACCTAGAATGAGGGATGAATTATTGTGTCCACTTTGTATTCGGCACCCGCCGGGAATTTAAGTTTTTTTAGGTAAACTACAGAGGATGTAATGATATTGTGTTGTTTACTTAATTTTTGAAAGATAAAAGAATAATTTGGTAACATACTCAGTCCTCAATTATTGCTCAGTGGCGTATGCCACATACCCAAAGGCATGTGCTTCTTATTCAGAGTAGTTTATATAGATTAGGCACAGCAGAGGGTCTACAACGCTTCCTTGGGGAACCCCAGATATCACTTCTGTTTGCTCCATGACTTTCCATCAATTACGACGAACTGTGACCTTTGTGTATTCTCTACTTCATCACTAACAAGCGCAACAAAAGAGAGACAGGCTTGGCTTCTATACACTTTCAAACCCACACTTCCCGTTCCCAGTACGTCCATACTATTTTGTTATGGCGGCCGAGATGGTGGTAGTTTCCCTTATCGCGTTCTGTAATTTCTACAAATGTAGGTGTCTGACTTTGTTTCAATAAATCAAACTACTCACTGTGCCTTTTATGTATAGTCTCCATTCTTCGATTCATTTATTGGTGCTCCTACCACCCTGCAACAACAAAGAAAAAACTTCTTTTCCTTTATATCGCCCTTTCACCTGGCAAGGAAAAAACATTTATTCATTACGTTTCATAAAAAAACTTTTTGTGTTGGAGCAACAATAAACTTTACTTCGTTTCTCAAAGTTAATTGCAAGTCAAGTTATATGACACTGAAGTTGTAGCGTACCGTTTGGAACATCCTGGACTTATTTCACTGTGTTGAATCTTTCACATAAGGTTACACCTCTTCAAAAATAATGTACCTTAGATAACAGAGTACTAGTGGAATTGCAGAAGTGACCAATGGGTTAGCAGTGATTATTATTCTGTTTATACGTATGCACACACACACACACACACACACACACACACACACACACACACACACACACACAACATCTTGCTGTGGACACCTTCACATTCTTCTGATTCCCGTCCCGCGCCAAAGGAGCAAATTTGCAATTGTGTTGTCTGCATAACTTACAGTACTGGCCATTAAAACTGCTACACCAAGAAGAAATGCAGATGATAAACAGGTATTCATTGGACAAATATTTTTATACTAGAACTGACATGTGATTACATTTTCACGCAATTTGGGTGCATAGATCCTGAGAAATCAGTGCCCAAAACAACCACCTCTGGCCGTAATAACGGCCTTGATACGCCTGCGCATTGACTCAAACAGAGCTTGGATGGCGGGTACAGATAGAGCTGCCCATGCAGCTTCAACACGATACCACAGTTCATCGAGAGTTGCTCGGCCACCATTGACCAGACGTTTTCAATTGGTGAGAAATATGGAGAATGTGTTGGCCAGGGCAGCAGTCGAACATTTTCTGTATCCAGAAAGACCCGTACAGGACCTGCAACATGCGGTCGGCCGGCCGCGGTGGTCTAGCGGTTCTAGGCGCGCAGTCCGGAACCGCGCGACTGCTACGGTCGCAGGTTCGAATCCTGCCTCGGGCATGGATGTGTGTGATGTCCTTAGGTTAGTTAGGTTTAAGTAGTTCTAAGTTCTAGGGGACTGACGACCACAGTAGTTAAGTACCATAGTGCTCAGAGCTATTTGAACCATTTGAACATGCGGTCCTGCACTATCCTGCTGAAATGCAGGGTTTCGCAGGGATCGAATGAAGGGTAGAGCCACAGGTCGTAACACATCTGAAATGTAACGTCCACTGTTTAAAGTGCCGTCAATGCGAACAAGAGGTGACTGAGACATGTAACCAATGGCACCCCATACCGTCACGCCGGGTGTTACGCCAGTATGGCGATGACGAAAACACGCTTCCAATGTGCGTTCACCGCGATGTCGCCAAACACGGGTGCGACCATCATGATGCTGTAAACAGAACCTGGATTCATCCGAAAAAATGACGTTTTACCATTCGTGCACCCAGGTTCGTCGTTGAGTACACCATCGCAGGCGCTCCTGTCTGTGATGCAACGTCAGGGGTAACCGCAGCCATGGTCTCCGAGCTGAAAGTCCATGCTGCTGTACACGTCGTCGAACTGTTCGTGCATATGGTTGTTGTCTTGCAAACCTCCCCATCTGTTGACTCAGGGATCGAGACGTGGCTGCACGATCCGTTACAGCCATGCGGATAAGGTGCCTGTCATCTCGACTGCTAGTGATACGAGGCCGTTGGGATCCAGCACGGCGTTCCGTATAACCCTCTTGAACCCACGGATTCCATATTCTGCTAACAGTCATTGGATCTCGACCAACGTGAGCAGCAATGTCGCGATACGATAAACCGCAATCGCGATATTCTACAATCCGACCTTTATCAAAGTCGGAAACGTGATGGTACGCATTTCTCCTCCTTACACGAGGCATCACAACAACATTTCACCAGGTAACGCCGATCAACTGCTGTTTCTGTATGAGAAATCGGTTGGAAACTTTCCTCATGCCAGCACGTTGTAGGTGTCACCACCGGCGCCAACCTTTTGTTAATGCACTGAAAAACTAATCATTTGCATATCACAGCATCTTCTTCCTGTCGGTTAAATTTCGCGTCTGTAGCACGTCATCTCCGTGGTGTAGCAATTTTAATTGCCAGTAGTGTAATTTTCGTCTTACACCCTCCCCAGGTTCACTAAACACAGCTCCTTTTGCAGCATCTAATCCCAAAGCCCGAGTGGGAAAGCAACTACGCCATCCTGCAGGACGTACTAATGCTCTCCCACCTCTTAATGATGGACCGTGGAAACGACCTTTATAGAAAAGACGAAGTGCAAAATTACTGTTACATATAAAAGATGCACTAAATAGCTTTCGCTATACATCTTGCATGCTGAATAGCATCAGCAGAACAGAAACATACTCCCGTGAGATGGTGAATCACTCTAAATCTGAGCATACTTTCGTGGGTGCCTCCGTTTCTTTTATAGAAATCTCATAATTTTTGTGTGCTGTTTCTCTCGCCTTGTGTCAAATTTATGACTTTTCTCAACAAATCGTCACTTCCCGCACAGCTAGTGTGACTATTTGATGCACTGTTAATTTACGCTCCAGATTCGTTTAATAGATATCATTTTTCTTCCAGTCATTTGATGTAATACCAGAGCATACAAATTTTCTCCCTTAAACGAACTGATGACGAAGACTTTACTCTTGCTACGGCTGTTGTCTTTCCTAAAAATGGAAGGGCGCCTGGTATAAAAAGGAGCGGCTCGGGTCGCTCTTGGTTTCTGTGTATCTGTCACGGAATCACTGATCCGTAACCTCACCTGACCAATGCGATCTGTGAAATGAGGATGTATATGTTTAGGGAGACAGGAAAGTCAGCCTGCCCGTATTAGGCAATCAATGAATGTATCCTGCAAAAGTTAAAGTTCTTCTTTTCAATTTCAGATTTTGAAGGCGTAAGGACTTCTCTTTCATTTATCCTACTGAACCCATATATTACACGCCTGATTTAATTGCAACCGAACCAGTCTGGCAAGCAGTCCGAGAAAATTACGGGAATTTTAAAAAGTACCGTGTAAAAGCCACCGTACTGCACACACAAGCGCAAACACCGTGATCAAAGACATCTACAGAGGAACTTCTTTTTCCGAAGTAGGTGGGACCCTAGGACATCTGGACTATCGAAAATCCAGATAATCAGGAAATTACAATGACATGGGTTAAATGTCATAAATACTCATGATACACCTTCCGTACAAGGAGTACCGACACTGATTTTGTTTCTGGCGTATAAGCGACGTCAGCGCAGTAACCACGGTGGCAGCATGAACTGACAATTGTAAACAACAGGTATACAGTCAATCAATTAGCTGTGAAGGTACGTTGTCCAAGACGCGACGCACACTAGCGACTGCGACGGGTCGCGACGTGACGTCAGTAGTTGCCTGCTGGCGCATGCGTAGTTCGAGTTTGGGATGCGACGCGCGACTGTTGCGGCAGCTGCCGCAGCACTGCACCAGTGAGCAGTGTTGCGACGGAAGTCGGACGACACAAAGATGTACGGCTGCCAGAAAGATGTCGAGCCAGTCAAGGAAAACTGAAATGAGCCACTCACAGGATGTGATGCTCTGTGAGCTGGTCTCGCAACATCCTTGCCTTTACGATTTGAAGAACCCTAAATATAGAGACACTATGTTCAGAGACAGAATTTGGGAAAAAATTGGTGCACAGTTGAAACTGGCAGGTGAGTGAAACATATAATATTTTCCCATTAATGCAAATTTTTCAGGCCTGTTATGAAAATCAGTGTAATCCATGCAGATGTAGAATTAGAATGATGAAAATGAACTTGAAGGTCAATTTTCGCATTACTCTTTTTTGTGACGATAAAAATTGAAAACGGCAAGTACATTATAAAACGAACAATCTAAAGTACAACGAGAAAGTTACATTTTACAATACCTTCACTTTGAAAGTAAACGGTAGATTGGTGTCTTGATGATACCTTCTAGTTGTGAAAAACCACCACCAGATTGTTGTTCGTTTTTGAGGAAGGCGTTTCTCAACAGATTGCGCAAACAGTATACTGCAGTAAGTAATTTGTCACATTCACTTCAATTCATTGGTAGAAGATGGTGCTCAAAAAACTTGTGCCAAAAGTGCACTACTGTTTCACAAGGCCCTTCTGGTCTGACACAATTCACAATTGAAATTCGTCTTTTGTAAATCCTGGAGTCATCTTTTGAGTGCAGCTTGGCAAAATTAAATGTTCATGTCATCCATAACGATGTATGCTGTCAGAATGTAAGAATATGGGAATTCATTTGAATGGGAATAAAGAGTCAGTCGGCTATGAAAGTTGCCTTAGCTTGTTCCAAAAGTTTCTGCATGGGAGAAACTGAAAGTATAATTTGGGGAAATTTTGTGAACAAGCACGGACATTATTTCTTCCACATTTCTGCCAGTGTGTACTGTAGACGTTCAGAATGAAAATTCTAGAGATGTTTAAGGTGTAACCCTATCTTGTTGTCAAGAACTTGAAACAATGCAATGACGCTATCGTGACCTTATTGTTAATAAACTTATCTTTCATTGGAATTTTAGGTGAAATGTGCAAAAACAGATGGAGGAATATTCGTGACTCGTATCAGAGAAATAAACGAGAAAGAAAGCTTGGAACAGGTTCAGATGCCTCAGCAAAACCAAGGAAAACCGATTCGTGACTCGTATCAGAGAAATAAACGAGAAAGAAAGCTTGGAACAGGTTCAGATGCCTCAGCAAAACCAAGGAAAACCGAGCGGGGTGGCGCAGTGGTTAGACACTAGACTCGCATTCGGGAGGACGACGGTTCAATCCCGCGTCCGGCCATCCTGATTTCGGTTTTCCGTGATTTCCCTAAATCACTCCAGGCAAATGCCGGGATGGTTCCTCTGAAAGGGCACGGCCGACTTCCTTCCCAATCCCTCCCTAATCCGATGAGACCGATGACCACGCTGTCTGGTCTTCTTCCCCATACCAACCAACCAAAAACCAAGGAAATGGGTTCTGCTTGATCACTTGGCTTTAAGAAACCTACATTTCGTGGCATTTTAAATGAAATTGTCAAGAGCATATGGAGAAATATTAGTAACTCATACCGGAGAAATATATGACATAAAATGGTTTCATTAGGTCCAAATGTGTCAGCGAAACAAAACAAATGCATTCTCTATCGTGTGATGACCACTCGATTCTCGTTGCGCGTCGACAGAACTGGCGGCTAGTCACGACGCTCCCGGATATATGAGCCCAAATCTCGGAAACGGAGATCGATATCATTCTGATCTCAACTTTAAAATAATTTCAATATGTTTGCTTCTTTTCATCGGCAACGATGTATGACCTAGCGTGAACCATACGTAAAGTAGCCAGCGACCACATTTTTCACTGTACACAATTCAAATTTTATGCAGTAGGTTACTTGTAAATTAAGTATCGGAATAACTGTGACGAATATCGGAAAAATAGACACCTCATTATCAAGCTGTGATGTGAAACTGTAAGATACGCAAACATCAATTTTTTGTGCCTTTTACTTTCCTCACAATTGATAGAGAGGTAATATACAGCGAAAAAAACACGCAAAACCGGAAGAGACACTTTTCAATTTTTTAAAGTAAAAGGAGAATCTGTATCGAAAAACTAACTCTGGGAGCCGATGTAACTTTGTTGCATTAACATACAGTATTTTTTTACAGCAAGAAAATCGGAATTCTTATTTTTCTTATGTATTTGAATCCGCCGCCGCCGACCGGAGCTTGGGAAACAGCGACGACTCCAGTCGTGTTGCGGCCGTGTCGGCGCCTGCCAGGGTGGGAGAAGAGGAGGGGGCAGCGTCGCAGTCGCAGCCAACTGTCGCGTCTTGCACAACGTAACTTGAGCGGGCAGTGAGAAGTAGCTGACGTGCGACCGCAATGTGTTAACGTTGTGTCACAAATCGCAATGGAGAAATAGCTCTAAATCAAGTGTTCAAGGCATTCAAAATTGTTTGGAAGAAGAGAGAAGAGTGGAAGAAGTTTGCCCCTCTTACACCTCGACTGCCGAACAAAAACGACGACACGCGTTTTATCTGAAATACACTCATCAAAATAATGTTTTGCAACAGCCCGGTTCCCAGAACTCCTGAAGATAGATGTTGACTGTGGCTATTGTATCACAGACACAGTCCATTTGACTGTTCAGAGATGTCACTAAACTCGCCCAAAGTTGTAAACAACAATGCATGAGCAGCGCCTGTTAGACGGAGGGGGTCCGACAGCCGATCAGTTCCAGCCATTCCACCAGGAAGGAGGTACACGGCTCGTGTTGTCTGTAGTTCAACCACGCCTAGGCGGTCAATACCGCAGTTCGATCGCGTCCGCATTGTTACATTGTGCCAGGAAAGGCTCGCAACAAGGGAAGCTTCCAGGTGTCTCGGAGTGAATCAAAGCGATGTTGTTCGGACATGGAGGAGATACATAGAGACAGGAACTGTCGAGGACATGCCTCGCTCTGGCTGCCCAACGGCTACTACTGCTGTGGATGACCGCTACCTACGGATTATGACTCGGGGGAACCTGACAGCAACGCTACCATGTTGAATAATGCTTTTCATCCAGCCACAGAACTTCGTGTTACGCCTCAAACTGTGCGCAATAGGCTGCATGATGCGCAACTTGACTCCAGACGTCATGGCGAGGTCCATCTCTGCAATAACGATACCATGCAGCGCGGTACACACGGGCCCAACAACATGCCGAATGGACCCCTCAGGATTGCCATCACGTTCTCTTCACCGATGAGTGTCGCATATTCCTTCAACCAGACAATCGTCGGAGACGTGTTTGGAGGCAACCCGGTCAGGCCTAATGCCTTAGACACACTGTCCAGCGAGTGCAGCACGGTGGAGGTTCCCTGCTGTTTTGGGGTGGCATTACGTGGGGCCGACGTACGCCGATGGTGGTCATGGAAGGCGCTGTAATGCCTGTACGATACGTGAATGCCATCCTCCACCCGAAGTGCAACCATATCGGCAGCATATTGGCGAAGCATTCGTCTTCATGGACGACAATTCGTGCTCCCATCGTGCACATCTTGTAAATGACTTCCTTCAGGATAACGACATGTATCGACTAGCGTTGCCAGCATATTCCCCAGACATGAGCCCTATCGAACATGCCTGGGATAAATTGAAAAGGGCTGTTTATGGACGACGTGACACACTAACTCCTCTGATGGATCTACGCCGAATCGCCGTTGAGGAGTGGGACAATCTGGACCCACAGTTCCTTGATGACCTTGTGGATAGTATGCCACGACGAATACAGGCTTGCATCAATGTAAGAGGACATGCTACTGGGTATTAGAGCTACCGGTGTGTACAGCAATCTAGACCACCACCTCTGAAGGTCTCGCTGTATGGTCGTACAACATGCAGTGTGTGGTTTTGATGAGCAATAAAAAGGGCGGGAATGTTGTTTACGTTGACCTCTATTCCAGTTTTCTGTACAGGTTCCGGAACTCTCTGAATCGAGGTGATGCAAAACTTTTTTGATATGTTATCCAGATTCGTATGTCGTTTATCTACAGCACGATTACGCAGGCGTTTCACTAGCGTTAGTTCAGCTGAAGTTGATTACGCCTGACGTTTTGAATAAACCATTATTTTTTGTTTGCGTTGTTGCCTCTATGGCATCGTCGGATTGAGCGCCAACTTCATCTAATCTATCTTCATCTTTCAACAAAACCACATGAAATGTCCGTCGTCTAGAGATTCAGTCTTTGCTTTTTTGGTTGTCCCGCAACTTTCTAAACTGTCCTCTGTCATAATTTTGAAACAAAAGTCTTCAACTTTTTACGTATTTTCTTGTCGCTGTGACACTATTAAAGTACAAACAGTACAAACACCAAACTCAGCAGCCTTTGTACATCATCTGCAGTGCATGTAATTTTTTATCCTTGTACGCTGCTGGCTTCTTTGTATTTGACGTCTTTTTACACGTTCACAACATATGGGGGCATCGGGGCTCAATTCGAAGCGGGATCATTCACAGAAGATAATTGTACTCCAGTTCAAATGTGTGTGAAATTTTGTGGGACCTAACTGCTAAGGTCATCAGTCCTTAAGTTTACACACTACTTAACCTAAATTATCCTAAGGACAAACACACACACCCATCCCGAGGGAGGACTCGAACCTCCGCCGGGATCAGCCGCACAGTTCATGACTGCAGCGCATTAGACCGCTCGGCTAATCCCGCGCGGCTGTGTTCCAGTCAATGACATTCCAGACCAAAGACGTGTCTGGAGACAGCGGTGGGATACCAGCCTGACTGCCGCCCGCCATGCGGCCCGAAAGCCAGGACCGATGGTCTGAGATGCCATTCCTTTTCATAGCAGGATCCCTTTGGTTCTCATCTGCTCCGCCCTACTACACAGCAGTACGTCAACGATATTCTACGACCCATTTGTTGCGCTTCATGGCAAGCCATCCTGGGCTTACTTTTCAGCAAGACAGTGCTCACCCGCACACAAGAGAGTTTCTACTGCTTGCCTTAGTCCTTGACAATCCCTATCTTGGCCAGCAAGGTCGCCGTATCTCTCCCAACTGAGAACATTTGGATCGTTGTGGGCAGGGCACTCCAACCAGCTCGGGATTTTGACAATCTCACATACCAGTTAGACAGAATTGGTGTGATAAACCTCAGGTGTACTTCCAGCAATGCTGTCAACCAATGCCAAGCCGAACAACTACTTGCATAAGTTCCAGAGGTGGACCAACACGTTATTGACTTATTCAGTTTGTGAAACTCTTTCTCTTGACTGAATCATCCCGTTTTTATGAAACTGTAATCATTTTTTTGTCTGTAGACCTACATCATATCTACCGATTTCCATACCATTTGGATAATCCCTTTGTGGTGCGTCCTTTTTTAGATGCATCCGAGACAACAGTAGTGCGTGAAAAGCACAGCGCCTCCGCAACTTTTGAATTGCCGTGTACCATGCACTATAGTCCGCATCACCTAGGAGGACGTTTCCGCGCATAGGGGCGGAGCGAAAAGGAAGCGTTGGGAGGATGAGAAATGAGCATGCGCAGCAGCAGAGAGTGGGCAAACAAAGTCCACGTTGCCGAACTGTGTTGCTGCGGACAACGGTCAGGCTCGTTTGCCTATGATACATTGTATTATACACTCTAATCTATGAGAGCAATAATGAATATAAAAACCAACTTCGATCAGTCGTCATGAGAGAAATATTAATTCACGGCTTGATGACGCTGCATCCACCGCTCCACAGATTTGCTCTGCCTGATGTCGAGAGGCGATAACAGCTGGCACATAGCTGTGAAGACATGAAGTACATTTTTTCTCAAAATGGCCTTTGTCTAACGACAAGGTCATTGAAACTGCTTGCAATAATTAGACCATTTATTGTGATTTGAACTGCACTATAAGTAAAAATTTAATGTACAACAAAATTAACTTCAAGCACAAACCGAAATCATTACATTTGCTTGATTACTGCTTCTACTCAATACAATTTTTTATAATGTGTAAGGTGTGTGTGTGTGTGTGTGTGTGTGTGTGTGTGTGTGTGTGTGTGTGTGTGTGTGTTTGTGTGTGTGTGTGTTTGACTACAGATAAGTTTAATCACTGCATGTACAAAATAATTGGTGATAGAAAAGACTAATGTAAAAGACTATCGTAAAAGTGGTCAGTAATTTGTCATATTTTTCGCTGTTAACGGGTATTACGAGTGTGAACGAACACGTTCGATATTACAGTGAGAGACCACATTGATAATCCATTGAACAACCGGTTGAACCAACAGCTAACCATTATCTGAGAATAACTCCAGGGAATGCTGACCGATAACATCGAAAACCACCGATATCTCCATAAGTAACCGTTTCTGTCATTTTAAGGCCTTATCCAGTTCGTGCCTTGAAAATTACATGTGGAAATATCGGACTTCTGACGAAATTATCCAGCTGCATTCTCGCGTGTCATAAGAGCATACAACGTGGTGGGAGAAGCTTAACTTCTCCTTGGGCAATATGTTGAACATTATAGTCTGCATAATTAAAAGGATACACAGTCCTAATCAAAAAGCTTAGGAAGTTCTCATTATTATGTATTCAACTGATACGTTGACAAACACATTTAAACTATGAGTCTTTAAAATTTTGTTCCAAAGTCTACATCGTAATATCATCGTCACTATTTGAATCTGTTTTCGAACACTCTGATCGTAAATTTACGATGATAGGTTCAAGGCTTATATCCATCATTTCTTACCTGTAAAATTCTTCTTTCTGAAGCTTTTCCAGCATGCCGCACAGACTGTGCCCACGCTACAGGTGGGATGTTGTTTATTGCCTCATGCACATTCGATTCACTGTACGTTACCTTGAATTTTTTTTCTCCCACATAGCCTTAAAACCCTTTGCCCAAATTAATTTCATGATGCTACAGTGACATGTGGGTAAACGCAAAACTATGTGACCCTGTTCACGTGCAAGGAAGTGGAGTTTGTACGTTCTGTCACGTGACTTGTATAAATCAAAGAGCTGCAGGAGATCGGCACGAGTCTGATTTATACGGTGCTTAATATTTTTATTTTTAATCCGAAGAAACATATCCGCTTTTCTGGTGTTCGTACTTGGTGTTTTCTCTATAACCCTTGAATTATAACTGGCAATGACCGACTTCGAAGCAAGGTATGACAAGAATTGTGAATCACGTCACGAAACTGACAGCGCTCATTTCCGAATGGTAATCACTGCTGTTTTTCGTACACATAAGTACAAGTTTATTCTAAGAAAAAAAAAGAATGTATTTCCCTACGAGAAGCAACCTTTCTCTCGGCCCTCGGCTGTAAATTCACGCTGTTTTCACAGACGTTAAAACTGAATTGTTACTTTTTTTTATAAACTCGTGTATATTTGTAATTATTGTTTGTTCTGCTAAAAGAAGCACGGGAATACGTGATGTTGCATCTCTGACAATAATAGAATCTGACTGAGAACGAAAAGAAACAGAAATTAATTATTCAAATCATTAAGAATTCTATCCGACTGAGAGTTTTAAAATATTCTTTAACAGCTCCTAACAACCGTTATGCAATGCTCCTACACGCAAAGGACAACTTACCTTGTCTTGCCGCTGCTAAAAATGTCTCAAAAGCAATACTGCGATCCATGCAGAGTACAATGCATGATCATAATATTTGCAATATCTACTGCAATTTTTTTTGTATAGAGAGACTGAATGATCAGGAGGGGTTTGGTAACTAGCCTTAAACGGTGTAAAAAACGAAAGAAACCAATCAAGACTTTAATTTACCATATTCGCAAAATACATTATTTAAATACTGCCAAACACAGACTTTAATCATTCCACAATGTCTATACTCAATAAAGACGTCTCTGGCCACAACAAAGATACAAATATTACTCGCAAGCATACACAAATCTGACAAAATCCTTCCAGTGCGCAAGCAAGCAACAACTACGTCCAACAAAAGGCAAATTACCAAAACGCAGGCTGCGTCCGACCACTTCCGACTCCTCTCAACAATAGTTCGCTCGCTGCTACTCACGTAACGTTAGCGACAGCCCCGACGTAACGTTAGCGACAGCCCTGGACGGTGCACAAGTCCCGCCCAATCACCCCCCTCCACACCAATCCATATCCTAAGCTCCGCTCATGGTGTGCCACATGTTCCAACGTCAAAGTTGTTCGTGTCACAGATATGCCAGTCATAACAAGGGGGAAAATCAGTAGTTAGTACGAAATACAGTTTTCCCATTTCCATTGTGAAAATAATTAGAAATATGTTCATTCCAAAACGCAGGCTGCGTCCGACCACTTCCGACTCCTCTTAACAAAAAAAAAAAAAAAAAAAAAAAAAAAAAAAAAAAGACAGTGTAGATACCATTTTTATTTTTCTTTCTTATTGATGATTTTTCAACTTACATATTCAATGAACATATTACTAATTCTTTTCACAATGGTACCGGGAAAACTGTATTTCGTACTGATTTTCCCCCTTGTTATGACTGGCATATCTGTGATACGAACAACTTTGTCGTTGGAACATGTGGCACACCATGGGCGGAGCTTAGGATATGGATTGGTGTGGAGGGGGGTGATTGGGCAGGACTTGTGCACCGTCTGGGGCTGAGGAAACATTAGCGACAGCCCAGCCCCGGACATTTGCACAAGCCCCGCCCATTTACCCCCCTCCATGGCTACCCCCCCCCCCCCCCCGGCAACACCAACCAAGAGTGCATCAATGTGATCTTTGGTAGTCCTCGTTGCTGTCGTGTCAAAGATCATATTGATGCGCTCTTGGTTGGTGTTGCCGGGGGGGGGGGGGGGGGGGGTAGTCGTCGTGGAGAGGGGTAAATGGGCAGGGCTTGTGCAAATGTCCGGGGCTGTCGCTAACGTTTCCTCTGCTACTCGCGATAATAATATCTCAGACTCAGAGTTTGTGTATTTAGTAAGTCTGTGGTGTATGCACACCACAGCAGAATCATTGGTCCACTTTGCAAAGAAATATTAACGTCCAACTTTCAATGTCTATCACTGACACGGTTCTGTGTTTATACTGCACTATGTTTACTCAGATGCCGCCTGCATTGTTTGCTCGTGTTCAGCAATAGAGTTTTTGCTGGATACTTCGCCACAATACAGTATGAACACAGAAGTCGGCGAGGGGGTCTTGAAGCAAATTACGCTTTTGATCGAATGCCTCAAATTTTTGCCAATTTCTGCCGACAGAGGACTGAAGCGAGACGTGACGATGGAGGAAGATAGCAAAAACAGGTGACGGATTACATAATTTACAACACTGAAATAGCGGAGCTAGTTAACGAAACAACTATTTTCTGATTCCAGCTGAAATGCCTGATGAACAGCTTTGACACGGATTCCCATCTGGATGATCTGAAGGTTTCTTTTTTAAGTTTGTGTTAAGCGACGCTTATAAAAAAAACACTGGAATAACTTTGAGGGTGCTAATGGCAATCTCAGAGGACTGCAGCCGCTTGTGAAAACAATTTCAGCTAATGAAAAACAATTAAAAAAAACTGAAGTCGATTATGTATGATAGCAGAGTATCAAACGCAGCTATCTTGTCGACAGAATGCGACACAGCTACTAAACTTCACTTCAGTGACATAAGAAATGAGACTGCTTCGCTCAAAGCAAGGAGATAAAATGTAAAATTATAATAAAAGCACAGTTCCTGGAATGGGATATTTTCGCAAATCTTAACTGTAGTCATTGCACTTTTATGACAGAAAAAAAGCACACACGACACTTGTGTAATATTCGGCGGTATTTATCGTAACAGCCAGAAACATATTTGTAAAATAATAAATATTGTAGAATATTAGCGTTGTGTGTCTTTTCATTCATAATGTATAAAATATTCTACTAAAAAGCAATGGAGCAGTCAATTAAAGCGTTTAACTGTTATTTCCAATTAATAATTTGTTCACTATTAATAATAATTAAGAACATAAATTCTGGTAAACAAAACTGAAACTAACATACCGAAAAATGTTACAGAACGCCTGTTTTACAGGCATAGGCGTATTATATGTTCGTTCTCTACGGCGCTAGGTGCGTGGGCGCCCTGAGCTCCTGCAGATCCGTGCAATGTGGCCCTCGTCAACCAAATTCGCATGACAGTCGTGAGACCCGGACCAATGTATTAGTATCGCGGAATGGTAAATAGCGTTTTCGATAGGCCACGTTCCTGCCACTATCGAATTCCGACACGTACTGGTGGACGTTTGTCCTTGTTACGCAAGGTTACACGAGGCGTAGCACGATCTTCTCCAGGCAACGATCCAGGTTTTGATGGCGGGGGGCGGACAGTTTGTAATGAGTAGATAATATTTTGAACTGGAACCCATGTCCGGAGAGTGGTGATTGCTTGCTGCGGGCTACACCCATGTAAAGACATGTTGGTAAAGCGAACACTTTTGCAAGCAATTGATAGGCGTGACCCAGTAAATCGCTTGTTTTCCAACTCCACTCATTAATAGCCAAAGAAGTTGCTCGTGTATTCGTTGACGGATTCTCTTCAACGTGATGTATTACGGCCTCGCCCTATTCATGAGTGCGGCGTCTCCATGGAGCATCGCAGTCACGCCTGCTGACGATGAAAGTACTCTTTCTGTGGAGAAAAAGGTATGCGATGTTGTCCGATGTTGTGGAAGATGATCTTGATAAAGGCGGCAAGCAAATCTTCCATCCGTGAGTTCCGCCACTCAGAAGTATCGTGTCTGTGTATTCTACAAATGTGTACTCAACCTTGTTGCTTTTCCACTCACAGACTCGTGAATAAGGTTCCAACCAGGTCAAAGAAGTAGGATAGACGTTTGGCGCCAAATGGCACCAACCGATCCGACGTAACCACCCCAACCACGACTAGCCTGCTGCGTACCTTCCTAGCAAAGATGTTTTCAAACGACTGTAGCACGGAAGCGGTAAGTTTCGGAACATGGGTTCCGATTCAAAATAGCTATGATGTACTCACACCCTTCTACAAGTCCTAGAACTTTGAAACGGGGATTTCCGAACACCCTGTCTGACTTACAGTCCGCAAATGCCTATAATTTTAATAATAATAACAACAATTATAAACTCTTCAGTAAAATGATATAAAGTTTTTAATTACAGAATAACGCATGAACGTTTTAATGCGATAATCTTCGTCTGTACTAACAATAAATTCGCAAAACCGTCGCAGCTGTCTGTTTGTCTTTGAACATGCTAATTTCCAAAACTACTAGACGAATTTTTGTGATGTTTTCATTGGTAATTTTGACGTAAGTAGGTGCACCGAATAGGCTACATTTCATCAAAATCGTATCGAGAAAAAACAAGATATTAAAAAATTTAAAGAAATGTGGTTTACGTACCACTGTCTCGAAAGAGTCGCTGTGCGGGTGAGGACCACCTACCTATAAAACGGGTAAGGATGGGGGTGAAAAACAAATGCAGACCACTACGCGCGAATACCCAGGCATTATTCAGCCAATGTTTGAGAAAATGTTCAGATGTGTGTGAGTTCCTAAGGGAACAAACTGCTGAGGTCATCGGTCCCTAGACCTACACACTACTTAAACTAACTGATGCTAACAACAACACCCATACCCATACCCATGCCCGTGGGAGGACTCCAATCTCCGACGGGAGGGTCAGCGCAATCCGTGACATGGTGCCCTAAACCACACGGCCATTCCGCGCGGCTAGTGTTTGAGAACGAGAGCACTTAGTGATATGCAACAAGCTCTACACATAATTTGAAACATATACCAAATTTTTTCTCGCTGACACTGCCTCCCCCCCCTCTACCACCACCACCACCACCACCTCCCCTCAAATAATGATGGTTCAAATGGCTCTGAGCACTATGGGACTTAACATCTGAAGTCAACAGTCCCCTAGAACTTAGAACTACTTAAACCTAACTAACCTAAGGACATCCCACACATCCATGCCCGAGGCAGGATTCGAACCTGCGACCATAGCGGTCGCGCGGTTCCGGACTGAAGCGCCTAGAACCGCTCGGCCACACCGGCCGGCAAATAATGATGAACGGAAAAAAGATTGTCGGTTGCTATGTTTATTTTCGCATCAGGTACGACGTTTTTGTTTATTAATTCTTTACTACTAACTTTATTCGTGACACATTTTGCAGAAAGTGTTCAATTATACCACTGAATGTACCTGCAAAATTATATCATTGTTTGATGCATAGTTCAGGATATATAACGTTATAAACTCTGAGGTGTGTGTAGAGCTGCAGCATCAGGCATGACGTTTAAATTTATTGATGCTAACCTGCATAACAGATTGTGGTGAAATGTGGCCAGGAAATAGCATGAACGCTGGGGAAGAACGCAGCCTACTTTAGAAAATGTGTTCTACAAGATACTTACTGATTTGAAGAACATTACGCAAGTTAGTGAAAAATATTTACCCTTTGGAAAAAGCTATTTACTATTTGACTTTTGAACTTCATCGTATTTGTGAAAATGACCTTCTTGGTTTATACGTGCTGGACACGATTCAGAGTAATGAATACAATGCTTATACAATCTTCAATGTGTTTAATCCATACTTCCATACTATTTATTGCATAATGTACACGTTGCATAATTTATAGCGGCCATGCACACTATCCAGTATTTGAGTAACTTACAACAAATTTTACAAATAATTTCAGCGCCCCACAAACCAAACAAATAATTTCAGGCTTTTACGAAAATTTTTCTCGCTTACAGCCCCCACAAAATGATGAAACGGTAAAAGTTTATCACTAACTACATTTTCGCTATTCGTGCAGTGACTTTACTGCTAAGTGTATTCAATTCACATTGCTGACAGTGTTCAAATTTAGCACTGAATATCCGTGCAAAATTATATCATTGTACGGCACATAGTTCACGATATATGACATCATAAACAGTGGGAATACGTAAAAAACTGCTGCATCGTGCATGATGTTTGAATTTATTACTTCTTTGGTAGTAATTCTATTCGCAACGCATTTAGCAGACAGTATCCAGATATGCCGCTGAATGTACCTACAAAATTATGCCATTGTACGGCACAGAGAGAGTAGGTGGGGAGATGGACAGAGAAACGGAAGAAGATGGAATGGGCGCGGGGGGGGGGGGGGGGGGGGGAGCAGATGGATGTAGAAAGGAAAGAGGAGACAGATAGAAAGAGGGCGAGGGGGATATAAACAGTGAGAGGGGGGAGTAGCAGGTGGACTGAGGTTCTAAAATGGCTCTGAGCACTATGGTCATCAGTCCCCTAGAACTTAGAACTACTTAAACCTAACTAACCTAAGGACAGCACACAACACCCAGTCATCACGAGGCAGAGAAGTGGACTGAGGGGCAGGGGGAGATGGACAAAGAATGGGGGTGTAGGAGGCGTAAGGGAAGAGGGGGGAAAATGAAATGGACAGAGTGGTGAGGGGGCAGAAGAGATGGACAGAGCGAGCGGGACGGACGAGATTGACTCATAGAACTGAAATAAATACTTGCCCGGGATAACAGTAATTGTTTGCTTGGATTAGAAATTGCTGGTGAGATAAATGCCCCATTTGAAAAGTATTTGTGGGAAAGTTTTGAGAAGTACATTTGTTGTGAAACTGATTTAAGAGGTATTACACAGTAGGCCCCCGCTACCTTGAGTGCGTCTTAATGGTTCAAATGGCTCTGAGCACTATGGGACTCAACTGCTGTGGTCATAAGTCCCCTAGAACTTAGAACTACTTAAACCTAACTAACCTAAGGACAGCACACAACACCCAGCCATCACGAGGTAGAGAAAATCCCTGACCCCGCCGGGAATCGAACCCGGGAACCCGGGCGTGGGAAGCGAGAACGCTACCGCACGACCACGAGATGCGGGCGAGTGCGTCTTAATCTACACGATGTAAAACCTAAGTGTGCTGGCACCATTATCGGGATTTCACTTCTCCCTATGATTGTGAATACAGTTCTGCAGACGACGGCTATACGATCATCTAAATGAGAGGAACACTGTTTCTTTAAATCATTTCCAACAATATTTAAGAAGTAACCCATTATTTCCTCTTTAGTGGAGGGTATTTCCCCTTTTCTCTTCGATTACTCAACGAACTATGATTTGCCGGTTCTACGAATCGAATCACGAGCCGTTTCAGATTTGTTGTTGACAGCAAATACGGTCAGCCTGCGAATGTGCACATTTTCCTGATTGGAATGTTCTCTGCAACCGGTTAGCTCGCGAGCCCATCCACGTGGACAAACCTTTACGCAAATAATTGAGAAATATTCTGTGCTAAACATAGCTTCTAATTTCTGTAGTTCTTTGCTTTAGGGACATAGTTTTCGTACTACTTTATTCTCAGAAAGCAAGCTGAGAATTTTTGAAACTGATTAATGTAAAAATATAAGCGCTTTTACTGAAAAGTTTCTTATGGCGGGGAATGGAGGTGGGCTGTCATGATCCTACACCCCAAACCCCCGCGACATGCGCCTGCTTCCTGGTCTACTCACAATACAACCAACACTCAAATGCAGTTCATTTTTAACGAGAAACACGCTGCGTAATCTTACCTCATGCACAGGATGTATATGACCTTACCACGGGCGCCACCAGCGCTAGAATCCTGGGGGGAGGGCCGACTCAATAGGTAGCGTATGGAGCATAAGGTAATGTAAATGGGACATCCCCTTGAAAAAAGTTAATTTTTTCAACTTGAATGTGTCAAGAGAAATTTCTATGAAGAGAGTTCAAGGCAATTCATCAATGCTGTCTTTTTCTTTTTTAAAAATAGGCCAAGGAATGACGGGTAAGTAACCCACTTCAAGTAAAACCATCTTAGGTGATTTCTCGACGCCAGAGACCGTATATTTCAATGCCACTTAAACTCCTAAAGTGTGCCACTGCAAGCCCGGACTAAAATATATTATGCGATTACCGAGTTTATAGACGTTATGTAATTTTACCATTTAAATTTGGCAGTAGTCTTAAGTTCTTTCCATATACAGGTTGACAATTATTGAATTATATGATAAAAAAGTAAATTAGTTACAAACTACGGCGTGCACACACTTTATTCAACAAGTAAACGTCACTATAGACATTCGGATTTAAGTTATGACAGGTTCGATGTGTCTGCCACCATTGTCGATGATGTGACACAGACGAATAGCGAAATTCTGCATGACCCGCTGAAGTGTCGGAACATCGATGCTGTCAAGCGACCTCCTGAATGGCTGTTTTCAGCTCGGCAATGGGTTTGGTGTTATTGCTGTACACCTTGTTTTAATATACCCCACAAAAAGGAGTGGCATGTGTTCAGATCCGGAAAATATGGTGGCCAATCGAGGCACATGCCAGTGGCCTCTGGTACCCTGAGCTAGAATGTGGTCACCAAAGTGCTTCTCCAGGACATAGAACACTCTCCTGCTTCGATGGGGTCGAGCTCCGTCTTGCATGAACCACATCTTGCCGAAATCAGGATCGCTTCGGATAATGAGGATGAAATCGTCTTCCAAAACCTTCACGTACTGTTGGGTACTCACCGTGCCAATAAGAAATATCGCACCGATTATTCTGTGAATGGACATTTCACACGACAGTCACCCGTTGAGGGTGAAGAAACTTCTTGATCGCGAAATGCTGGTTCCCATCGCCAATTTTGCGTAGAGACGAAACCATTCAAAAGAAGGTGGGCTTCTTCGATAAACCAAACCATATAGTTTTCTATTACTGAGTAATGCGGGCGAAATCGCGACCAGTAAAATGGTAGTTTATTATAAAACATTTTGTGGGGAAGAATCAAGGAAAAATAATATGCATGGAATACAACAGGCTATAAACAACAGTTAGATCAGTTTAGGAAATTCCTATGTACAAGGTGGGCTACTGCATTTTTGCGGTAAAATTGAGTAAATTGGAATACATTTCGTAATAAATGTTTACTTACCGTCATCCCTTTGCCTTTTTTTTATATTTATATAAAGAAGGACAGTATTGATGAATTGCCTTGAACTCTCTTCATAGCTATTTCTCTTGACACGGACACTGATAATAAATATATTGTCGTACTAACAAAATTCATTAAAACTCGGAATATTGTCTGTTTAGTAAATAATACAAATGGATTTGTTTTCATGACATGTTATTAAATCCTGCAAACGACTAATTGTTACCGCACAAAAGCTTTTAGTACTTGTAATTAGTTAAGCTTGAATGTCTTCGTTGAACGGCGTCATATTTTGCTAACTAAGATATTAAAAAATTTATGCTGCTTTTAAAAATAAATTTATTTGGGGGGGGGGGGGAGGGGGCCGGGGGGGGGGGGGGGGTCACCATGGACTTCACTCTCCCTACTTTGCAAATCTCAGTTTGCAGGACACTTCACTCCAGTTTGAGTTCCTAACGCTGTCGCAGTGTTGATGGTCGAAACGTACAGTAAGACCACGATAATCTGACACTCGATAATCCGCCAGACCCGCTAGTCTGGTACTCATCCGAAATTTTCGCACATTTTTAGTTCGGCGCTGATGAGACTGGTCTGTTATGGCAGTGTTTTCCAAATTCATCCCTAGCGGGAACTGAGGAGTCCTGGGCAAAGGACTTTATAAAGAATAAAGATAGAAAGAATAACTGCCGTAGCATATGGAAATGCTTCAGAAGCTAATAAACTGTCTTTTTGACCGGGATATATCAAAAACGTTGACCTCTTGTGACACATACACCAGTTGCTTACAATGCACAGACTAATGCGTAGATGAAAGTCGGGTTGTTCATAGACTGGTTCTTTTACCATTTCGTTCCAGATATGAAGGAAATTTTCGAAAAGATAGGTCTACCTACAAACTCTAAGGCAGTTCGCATCCTTGACAATTTCAGAGTTCACTCTCCAGAATCAGAGCTTGTGCCAGGTAACATTTTCCGCACATATCTTTCTGAAATTGTTAGGAGCCATACAGAATTTCAAGTACTGGTACAGAGGAATGTTTGTTCCAAGGCAGCTAAGCTCACAATGCAGCGAGTTCCAGCGCTGTTTTAACATTAAAGACGCCATTTTCACAGCGGCAATTGCTAGGACCTATGTGAAAAATACAACTTTGCACAGGGCCTGGAGAAAACTATGGCATAACCCGGTCCAAGAAGTCGACATGGAAAGCGGTGCAGATGATGATGAATCCATAACTGATCACTCTAAAATTGTATGGATGAAAAATTCTGCATCAGCCAATGAACGGAATGCGTTTTCAGCATAGAAGTTGCGAATGGATTGACATTGTCAGAAATTTAGTTTTTGAAGAAGAGTTGACGGACGATATGATACTGCGAAGAGGCAACAATACAACGCTTCTGAAGTTATGAATTTGCAGTTCATAACAGTTTTTGTTAAGAAAAGAACACAATCGAAAAGCAAGTTAACGTTTCTGCAATGAAGAAAAATTTAAGTGCGTAGAAAAAAATTTCAATTAAACCTTCAGTGGCAAATACTAATCCGACATATTCCACGCCCTTTGCTGTCCCTACAGATAATTAACTGCACCAAATTCTTAGTGACAATTATTGTTAATTAGCTTCTTCTTGATCTGTTCAAAACAGTGGTGCTTAGTTTACTTCGTAATCGGCGTGCAAGAAATCATTGAGGATATCGAACTTTTCTAACGCTTTAAGCCTTTAACTGTTTAAATAGAGGAGTACTGTATTCGACTTTCAGTTCAATTTTGTTTTTACATTAAAGTAATATACACTTTAATTTTTTATACTGTACTTCCACCTGTGTTTTTTATAAATTACAGTTAGTGTACCTACACTGAAGAGCCAAAGAAACTGCCTAATATCGAGTAGGCCCTCCCGCGAGCACGCATAAGTGCCGCAACACGACGTGGCATGGACTGGAGTAATGTCTGAAGTAGTGCTGGAGGGAATCGACACCATGAATCCTACAGGGCTGTTCATAAATCGGTAGGAGTACGAGGATGTGGGGATCTCTTCTGATAAGCACAATGATGTTCATGTCAGGGGAGTTTGGTGGCCAGCTGAAGTATTTAAACTCAGAAGACTGTTTCTGGAGCCACTCTTTAGCAATTCTGAACGTGTCGGGTGTCGCATTGGCCAGCTGGAATTGCCCAAGTCCGTTGGAATACACAATAGACGTGAATGGGGGCAGATGATCAGACAGGGTGGTTATTATGATCGTGTTACCTGTCAAGAGTCATATCTAGATGTATCAGGAGTCCCATATCACTCCAACTGCACACGCCCCACACCATTACAGAGCCTTCACCAGCTTGAACAGTCCCTTGCTGACACGCAGGGTCCATGGATTCGTGAGGTTGTCTCCACACCCGTACACGTCCATCCGCTCGATACAATTTGAAACGAGATTCTTCCGACCAGGCAACATATTTCCAGTCATCAAGAGTCCAATGTCCGTGTTCACGGGCCCAGGCGAGGCGTAAAGCTTTGTGTCGTGCAGTCATCAAGGGTACACGAGTGGGCCTTCGGCTCCGAAAGCCCATATCGGTGACGCTTCGTTGAATGGATCGCACGCTGACACTTGTTGGCGACCCAGCACTGAAATCGGCAGAAATTTGCGGCACGTTGCATTTCCCTCACGTTGAACAATTCTCTTCAGTCGTCGTTGGTTTCGTTCTTGCAGGATTTTTTTCCGGCCGCGGCGATGTCGAAGATTTGATGCTTTACCGGATTCATGATTTTCACAGTACCTCGTGAAATGGATGAACGGGAAAATCCCCACTTCATCGGTACCTCGGAGATGCTGTGTCCCATCGCTTGTGCGCCGACTGTAACACGAGGTTCAAACTCACATAAATCTTGGTAACCTGGCATTGTAGCAGCAGTAACTGATGTAATACTTGCGCCAGACACTTGTTGTTTTATATAGGTGTTGCCTGTTTACATATCTCTGCTTTTGAAGACGCATGCCTATTCTAGTTTCTTTGGCGCTTCACTGTATTTTTGAACATAAAAACTATATTTTTTGCTTATATCCCGTTTTAAAAAAGACCTTGATAATCTGGCATTGACAGACACCAGAGCATGCCGAATAGTTAAGGTCGTACTGTATTTTGCCGTGTACGATACATTCACACCGTTTGTTAGTGAGCATATACGTTGATGTGCCGCAGCTTCTACGAGAGCGAGGAGTGCGCGGTGCCAGCGGCGAAGCGCGCCTGCGGGGTGCCCGGGGGCGGACAGGGGCCCCTAGCGCTCTTCTCGCCGCCCCCGCACCTCACCCCCGCCACACCCGACGGCTTCTCCACACCGGGGTCCGCCTCCTCGGGACCCGGCTCCGTTGCTGGGGGTGACGACGAGTGGCGGAACATCCACGTGGTGAGTGCCGCGCCAGAGGATTCTGAACAGAGGTCAATTCACAGCAGACGGAAATGCGTTTCACATGGTGGCATGCACACAGACCGCCAGCACAACACGTCTGGCACCAGTGGAAATTAATCTGCACTTCCTGACAAAAAAAGTGAAGTACCCAGAAGACTTGATAGCATATTAATGTAATGCAGTACAAACACACACACACACACACACACACACACACACACACACACACACACACACAGCATCGGTGCATACACACACTGAATTGACAAAAGTCTTGGGATACCTCGTAATATCGTGTCTCCTTTAGCTTAGCATAGTGCAGCAACCCGACATAGCACGGACTCAACAAGTTGTTGGAAGTCCACTGCATAAATATTGAGCCATGCTGCCTCTATAACAGTCCACAATTGTGAAAGTATTGCGGGAGCAGGTGGGGCACGAATTGACCTCTCGATTATGTCCCATAAATGTTTGATGGAAGTAATGTCGGGTGATCTGTGCAGCCATATCATTCGCTCGAATTGTCCAGAACCTTCTTCAAAACCAGTCGCAAACAACTGTTGCCCACAGACATGGCACATCTTCGTCCATAAAAAATCCATCATTGTTTGGGAACATGAAGTTCATGAATGATTGCAAATATCCTACAAGTAGACGAACATAACTATTTCCAGACAATAATCGATTCAGTTTGACCAGAGGTCTCAGTCCACTCCATGTAAAGACAGCCCACACCACTATGGAGCCACCAGCAGCTTGCACAGTGCCTTGTTGACAACTCGTGCCCACAGCTTCGTGGAGTCTGTGCCACTCTCAAACCCTACCATCAGCTCTTACCAAGTGAAATCAGGCCTCATCTGACCAGATCACGATATTCCAGACGTCCACGGTCCAACCGATATGATCACAAGCCCAGGATGGCGCTTCAGGGAATGTGTTGTTAGCAAAGGCACTCGCGTCGGTTGTCTGCTGCCACAGCCCATTAACACCAAATTTCGTTATGCTGTCCTAACAGATACGTTCGTCGTACACCCCACATTGATTTCTGTGGTTACTTCACGCAGTGTTGCTTGTCTCTTAGCACTAACAACTTTACACAAACGCCACTGCTCTCAGTCATTAAATAAAGACTGTCAGCCATTGTGTAGTTCGTGTTAAGAGGTAATGCCTGAAAATTTGGTATTCTTGGCATGCTCTTGACATTATGAATCTGAGAATATTGAATTTCCTAATGATTTCCAAAATGAAATGTCCCATGCGTCTGGCTCCAACTATCATTCTGCACTGAAAGTCTTTTAATTCCCACTGTGCGGTCATAACCACATCGTAAACCTTTCACGCTAATGGCTTGAGTACAGATGAGAGCTCCGTCAATGCACTGCCCTATTACACCTTCTGTATGCGATACAACTGCCACCTGTATATGTGCATATTGCTATCCCATGACTTTTTGTCACCTGAGTGCATAGGCTATGTTTAGAGTTGCAATTATCTGTGACAAATGGAATGGTCACCAGACTGAATTTGCATGATATCATCATGTGATAGTGTATATAAGGGATGTGAACATCATCAGATGTTGAGTAATCACTGTGAAGGACACGTAGATGCCATGTATTCATGAGAGACAACATTATCAGCACCTGGCAGGGTTTGAAAGATGCTTAACTGTGGGTCTCCATTTGGCCGGCTGGTTTAATCATGCAATATCTAGGCTTATGAGGCATTCACATTTGACAGTGGCTCAATGTTGGACTGCATGTGAATGTGAGGGCAGACATACTTATCATGAAGGTTCCAGTCAATCACATCTGATCACCAAGAGACAGGATCGATGTATTGTGCACCATGCACACTGTAACTCCTTCACATCTGGTTCAACCATCTGAGAACAAGTAATGGATTCCTTGCAACATCCTGTGTCATCCTGCACCATCGGTTGGAGACGAGGGGCAGACAAACAAGGGAATTACCATCCTATGTGGAAGCTGATGAAAAGCCCTATGTTGTGTTCAGCGATGAATCACTGTACTGCTCTACTCTGGATGACCATAGTCGATGAGTATAGTGGCAACCTAACGAGAGGTCTCTTTCTTACAGTGTTTTGGACAGGAACAGTGGTGTTACTCCTGGTGTCATGATATGGGGCACCATTGGGTACTTCAGGACACAGCTGGTAGTGATTGAGGAAACCCTGACATCACAATGGTACATTGTGGTCATTGTGCATCCTCATATCATATGACAGTACTGTGGTGCCATTTTTCGACAGGGCAATGCTCGTCCACAAATGGTGTGGATCTCTATGAGCTGTCTGCATGATATTGAGGGAATCCTGTGCCCAACCAGATCCCCAGATCTGTTCCTGAAAGCAAATGGTTGAGACAGTTCAGATGCCAGACATCAAGCACCAGTTATAACAGATGTGGGCCAACTTGCCTCAAAAGAGGATGCAGGGGCCTTATGACATCCTTAAATGCACCCATCCACAGGGGCTGCCGTGTCGTATTATTATGTGTACTCATACAGCTGTCAATAAACTCTACTGCCAGTTACTGTACTGTATTCATACTTTCTGAAAGATGGGCTTTCCATGATGATCTTACCACCACTGTTTATTGTGTGGTGTGCAGAGTGACATGACATTATGCCCACATTCTGTCTAGTGTGAACACATTACCATTTTATGGTGCTGTTCCACTCCATTCTTTTCCATTGACAACCAGTGTGAATCAGCCTTAGCACTGTGTTGATCATAACCCTGCATACAGACTAAAACTGTGCTCCATAACATGGTACTCCATCTGATCTTTGCCTTTAAAGATAAAGTGTCGGAGGCACACCCTCAGTTCTACAGAGAGGTCACCGATCATTTTAGTATAGCACATGTACACTGACAGAAAAAATGATCGCAACACCAAGGTGAGTATTGTGAGATAAACGAAAGTTGGTTAGGGTGTTTCTACATCTGAAAGATAATGTCTACTCAAATTTCATGCCAGTCACACAAGAGTGGCACTAATAGCACTACTATAGAGATGCAAATCAGGTTTGCTATACATGCTGTAATGGTCATGGATGTTACCTTGGAGATTGGATGTGGTGTGTTGATGTTAGTCAAGAATGCCTTTAAGATGACAAAGACACCATTATCAGCAGCCAACTGAGTTTGAATGAGGTCGTGTAATAGGGCTTTGAGAAGGTGGATGTTTGTTCTGCAATATTGCAGAAAGACTTGGGAGGAATGTAGTCACTGGTCATGATTGCAGGTGACAGTTGTTACAAGAATGTACAGTCAGAAGAAGACAGGGCTCTGGATGGCTAAGTTACACTACTGAGAGGGAGACCATCATGTTCAGTGTATGGTTCTGCTCCATTGTACTGCATCCACAGCAGCAATTTGAGCTGCAGTTGGCATCATAGTACACGAGGAACTGCTACAAATTTGTTACTTCAAAGACAGCTTCAGGAGAGATGCCCTGTAGCATGCATTCCAATGACCCCAAACCACCACCATTTGTGACTTCCGTAGTGTCAACCAAGGACTCATTGAAGGGTGTGGTTTAGACCTGTTGTGTTTTATAATGAAAGCTGGTTCTATCTCAGTGCCAGTGATGGCTGGGTGTGTTGGTTAGGAGGATTCCAGATGAGGGCCAGCAACCAACTTTTCTGTGTTCTAGACATAGTGGCCCTGCACCCGGAGTTATGATCTGGGTGTGATTTCATACGACAATTGGAGCACTGTCGTCATTATCCCTTGCACCCTTACTGCAAAACTACACATCAATTTAGTGATTTCACCTCCTGTGCTGCCATTGAAGAACAGCACTCCAGGGGGTGTTTCCCAACAAGATAAGGCTCACCCGCGTACGACTGTTGTAACCCATCATACTCTACAGAGTGTCGACATGTTGTTGCCTGCTCGATCGCCAGACCTGTCTACAATTGAGCATATATGGAACACCAATGGACAACAACTCCAGCATCATACACAAACAGCATTAACCATTCCCATATTGACTGACTAAGTGCAACAGGCATCGAACTATATCCCACAAACTGTCATCCAGCACCCATACAACACAATGCATGCCTGTTTCCATGCTTTCATTCAATATTCTGACTGTTACATAGGTTACTAATGTACCGCATTTCACATTTGCAATGGCTCTCTTGCACTTACATTAACACATAATCTAGCAATGTTAATCAGTTAAATATGCTACCTAGACAAATCTTGTCCTGAAATTGCATTGCTCTGTATTAATTATTTTTTGTTGTCACAATTTGTTTTCTGTCAGTATAAATCATAAGTCTTGATCACAATAATTTTTTTTTATTTCTTCATTATTAAGCATTGTGACCAACGTACCATCTGTAAGCCTGTGGTACAGAAAACAAATTATAACCTCAGATTAACAGAGACTCTGAAAGAAATGAAAGATATAGTTATTAATAGAACATAGTATGCTCATGGCTGGTTTAAGGTCCAAGCAACAGAAGCAGCCATGTGGGGCACCAAGCTGAGATGGGCACTAAACTGAGACAGGTGTCAGAGGAGTCAAAGAACAAAATTTGTATAAAGGGTGTATCATAATTACTGGGAAAAAACTGACATGGGTGTGTAAGACACGATAAAAGAAGCAAAACTGTTCCAGTAAACACGGGTCCACAAATGAGTGGTTATGAGCCACTGACTTCAGTCAAAAATTAGCCAGTATAAATGAATACTTTTCAATTAGGTCCTCATCTAAGTTCAATCTTCACAAGAAATACAATACAGCTTTAGCACATCACAACATTAAATGAGCTCTTCCCTGTTTATTCAAACACTTGAGGGCAATACTACTGTTGAGTTATGAATTCTTTCAAACATTCCAAGACCAGCTTGCAAATATGGGAAAGACTGTACTATTCACTGCTCCAGCTCTTCACCTGTGTCAACAGGAATGTTGTACACTTTTCTTTGGAGATGACGTCATACAGAAAAATCTTGAGTACGGAGGTCAGGTGATGGAGGTCAAGATACAGGATGTGCTTGATATGTTAATTTTGGACCCTATAGGGGTATTAGATATCATTTTATATGAGCAGCAAAATGTGACTGAGCTCCTCCATGTATGTAGCATGTTCCTCAGCCTTAGACAAGTTAAGGTAAGCCATGTGTGAAATTTGAGCACAATAGATGGGCTGTTAGAGGAATGTTTATGTGGTACATACTTTAAAAGAAAAAAAAAAGTTCTGTGATCACTATTTCTAGATTTATGATTTATTTTTAAAGTTCTTCCCAAGAGCAAGAGGAAGGCAATTAATGCCTGTGGGATGAGGGGAGGAGTGGAAGGTGCACCGAATGCTTTGTTGCTTGTGAGGAAAGAGGTTCTTGAACTGGCCTTATCAGAAGTGATGGGGGAGGGGGAGAGGAGGAAAATAGACACTCAGCAGTGCGTATGAAGAGCAGCTATGCTACTCATCTTAATCATTCCGTGCTTGCCATAATAGCTTAAGCAGGTTAAAGATTTGTACCTATTATTCAAGGAAGGAAATGTGATTCCCTTATTCTCAGGTCCTTGACAGCTCATTGCCAGTATATGAATGTATTTCAATAAGTAATGTAGACTGTCAACTGGAACAAATTATCATTGTCCATTTTGGTATATTTATGACAGATGTAAATTTAGAACTACTGTACATGTTCTCATGACTGCATATTCATACACTGGGAAACTTGATCTGCTGAGCACAATATAATATTGAAGAGAGAAAAAACTATTTGCAGACAAGAGCACTTTAAAGTGGAATATTGCCACTAGTAAGAACAACACTGTAATGAAATTGGCTGCTGAGCTAGCTTCTACAGAAGTGTGTCAATAAAATAAAGAGCTCAGACAAAACTTTTATGGGAGTGCTGATATTGCCAAAACCTTTGTTCACAAAATTGTATTTAAAAAGAGGATTTAATGGATTGGTGGTTAGACTAACTAGTGGAAATGTGCCACAAGGACTCTACCTTTACAGTGTTCGTATATGGAGAACTTTGACTGGCATATACTGTCCTGGCTACCTTCTTTAAAATGTAAAATGTGAGCAGGTTGTGTAATGGTGTAGATGATCATACTATAATTTACAGAACAGGTTAAGTTTGCTTCTTTTTGTTGCTTGAAAGCAGTGATACAAACCCAACCACAGACACCATATATACAATTTGTTTCTGAGTGTAATTCTGTGGTATATAGTTAAAATTAATGTCTGAAGAATTCATGTAATTATTAATATGAATAGATCAGCAATACTTGATAATTGCTTGTTAGTTCTCATTACAGAAGTAGCATGCTGTGGCTGCTTCTCTTTGGTAATGTATAACTTTATGTGCCCATAACCCCTTAAAGTTCTTGTTTATGATGGGATGTATGTAAATGTACTAAAAAGAACTTCATCATTTCCCAGGTTTCATGATTATAGAGAATCTTAAATGTCCTTCCTGCTTGCTGCCACATAAAAGTCTGTGCCATTGATACAGGTTCAAGTAAACTGCCCACTACAAACAATATAGCATGCAGGGATGAGGTGGGGAGAAGGTATAGCAGCTAGATGCAGTATGAAGGTTAGACGGAGGGTGGGTGGGGGGGGGGGGGGGGGACCGAAAAAGGAGAGAAGTAAAAAGACTGGGTGCATTGGTGCAATAGAGGGCTGTGTAATGCTGGAATGGGAACAGGGAAGGGGCTACATGGATGAAGATAATGACTAAAGAAGGTTGAGGCCAGGAGGGTTATGGGAAAGTAGGATATATTGCAGAGAGAGTTCCCACCTTTACAATTCAGAGTGGAGTACCACTGTGGGAAGGATAGTGGGTAGGGCATTTCTCATTTCAGGGCACAATGAGAGGTAGTTGAAACCCTGGCAGAAAATGTAATTCAGTTGCTCCAGTCCTGGGTGGTACTGAGTTACAAGAGGAATGCTCCTCTGTGGCCGGTTGGTGAGACTTTGGGAGGTGGTGGGTGACTGGAAAGGTAAGGTATGAGAGATTTGTTTTTCTATAAGATTGGGAGGTTAATTACAGTCAGTAAAGGCTTCAGTGAGACTCAATATATTTTGAGAGGGACCACTTGTCACTGCAGATGCAACGACCATGGGTGGTTAGGCTGTATGGAAGGGACTTCTTGGTATGGATCTGGTGGCAGCTGTTGAAGTGGAGGTACTGCTGGTGTTTAGTAGGTTTGATGTGGACAGAGTTACTGACATAGCCATCTTTGAGGTGGAGGTCAACATCTAAGTAGGTGGCCACCACAATATTGTTGCTTTCCATCCTGGATTTTGAATTGTTTAATTCCACTTACTACAAACACACTTTCCAGCATTTTTGTACATTTACTTGGCTGCTTTTCAAATGTTAAACAAAATTTAATTTTTAATCTTTGTTCAAGCAATATTTTTCCACCATTATCATAAAAGTACTGATACATTCAAAGTCAGAACACAATTGCAGTGACAATAAAGCTTTAAATAAATGGCCACAAGAGGGACTAAAAGAATTTGAATGCTGCATCTTACGAACAGATGGTATTACTTAGCATAACTGAAGTGATAATACAAGCAATGGGAAGGCCAGTATGAAATAACAACAATATTATGAAATGGATAGATTGCTGCTCACCATGTAGAAGAGTCATTAAGTCACAAGCAGGCACAACGAAAAGGCTACTATAAATTTCAGCTTTCAGCCAAGAGACCTCCTTCTTCTGAAGTATTCATCTACAAACTACACTCAAACTACTGTGCTGCCTTCTGTCTAGGCATGGCAACTGACAAGCTGTCTGTCCACATGAATGGCCACTGACCAAGAGAGAGCTGGATCAACCAGTTGCTGAACATGCTGCCAAACACCATGTGCTTCATGTCAATCATCACTGCACGGCCTGCACAATCTGTATCCTTCTTACTAACACCAGCAGAACAAAGCCTTCCCTTCTACCAATGTGCCCACTAATCCTTTTCCATGTGCTCTCATTTTTTCCACTCCCCCCCCCCCCCCCCCTCCTCTCCCCAAACCTCCTGACTGCTCCCCAGCAGCTCTAACCTGTCCCCACCACATTTCTGCATGCTCCCACAAGAACCACTACGCATACCCCTACCCTTCTCCATCACGTGCCTCCTCCTTACCCCACCACTGGATTGTTGCTCCCATTGGGAGCAGTTACAACACAGTCTAGCTGCAGCAGAGTTGTGCTTGTGCAAAAGTGTGTGTGTGTGTGTGTGTGTGTGTGTGTGTTGTACTTCAGAAGGAGGCCAAAAGCTAAAATTTTATAGCAGTCTTTTCATTGTGCCTGGGTGTGACACAATGTCACCTCTATAGGTGAGTTTGTATGACATTATTATCTAGGAGAGTGCAAGAGTTGCTCAACAGCCTAACAAAAAGTTTTCTCCTGTTCCTCACACAATAGCTCTTTCAGTGCAAAGTATTTGTGTGACATCTTACATGTAATGTGTCCACATACATTGATGAGCAAGAGTTGGGAGAGGGTGATACCCAGTGCCATGCCTATCCCTTTGGAACAGGGGTCTAAGAGAATAGAACCTGGGCTTGCTGTAGATTCAACATTTGCAACAATCTGTGCATTGGGTGCATGAACTAACCTGGAAGCAATAAATTTGCTTTGAGATATTGTTGTTACTAGACTGCTGTAATGTAATTTAGTAGGTAATAACTGATACCCTTTACATTTAATCTCACTGAGGTCTCTTTCCTTTTTGTTGCACTGTTAATTACGACAAATCATTATTTTGTGAAAGTAGCTCTGTGTCTAAAATGAATCCTCTAGACTCAAAAGGCCCTATAAGCCATTTTCACAAGTTTGGTGAGTACAACTTCCACTTAAAGCATACATGTTTATACTCCCAGCAAAATGCATTGAACATTGAGGAAGAAGGAACTGCAGTAGAAATGTTTAAAACAGCATTGTAACACACACTAAATTACAATGAAATATGTATGTGGAGGCTTCTGAAACTCAGTTATTGGCATGGGGGATTTTGAATTTCACTCTTGCTGGGAGGATGGATCAGAAGTATTTTGAAATTCATTAAATGATTATTATAAAATACTGAAAGGAATACAAAAATTCTTTATTTGAACAAATTTGCAGGTGTGTATATGCTCTGTAATTAAACTATCAATACTGGATCAGTCTGCATATTTCCATAATGGGTCTTCATCACTTTCAGCATCGTCAAACTCCTTTTGAAAACCCGTTCTATTTCCTTGTAAAACCTCAGGTCATAAATAGTCATCCGATTACAACCAAAATGTTATGTCCACATCTGACACTTTGTTTGGATTCAGTTTGAAGTGATTTGTTTTGATTGGAGCTGGTTTGATCGGTTATACAGTTGTGCCCTTTTTTGTTACATTTTCTACACCAAAATCAATTCTGTATGCTTATTCCCTTTGAACTTTGACAGTTAACAAAGTTTTTGTAATACAGAAACTTTTGTGCTGACTGTAATTCCTATCTTTCTCAATTTTTTTCTGTTCTTGCAAAAACTCTATTAGGTGGTATGAGTGGCCTATAAATGGAAAAACTATTTCCACTTCCTGTATGTTAATAGGGGGCTCTGAATGAATCCATTTACAAACCATGGTGAACATATTCCCATCTTCGTTTTGACTGCAGCAACCATCTGCAACAAGTCTTAACTATATTTATCCCATGCATATTTGTCCACATAAGTTTATGATATACAAAGCTTGCTATCTCATTTGAACTCTCTGAGTGCTGAGTTTTGCTCCATCAATAAGAGTGAACATTTGGCTTAGACAAAAGTGCTTTTCAATTGCCAGCCACTTAGCAAAATTGTAGAAATTATACTGCCTAGTAAAATAAACAGCTTGATCTTAAAGTTTTGTAAGCAACGTGTGTTTCTAACAATTAAAAGATATATCAACGACCCTTCTTTATCCTGACGCAATAAATCAGAAAATGCCCCACCTTCAAAGTATGTACTCTTCTTTCTACTATAATAACTCTTCTCTGCCTTCAACCTGTCTCCTAATTCTCATCTACATCTACATCTACATCCATACTCCGCAAGCCACCTGATGGTGTGTGGCGGAGGGTACCTTGAGTACCTCTATCGATTTTCCCTTCTATTCCAGTCTCATATTGTACATGGAAAGAAAGATTGTCAGTATGCCTCTGTGTGGGCTCTAATCTCTCTGATTTTAACCTCATGGTCTCTTCGTGAAATATACGTAGGAGGGAGCAATATACTGCTTTACTCCTCAGTGAAGATATGTTCTCAAACCTCCAACAAAAGCCTGTACTGAACTACTGAGCGTCTCTCTTGCAGAGTCTTCCACTGGAGTTTATCTATCATCTCCATAACAATCTGATAGTCCATATGCTCTTACTTTGTTCATTAAATGACTGTGAGGAACTGTATCAAAAGCCTTGCAGAAGTCAAGAAACACGGCATCTACCTGGGAACCCGTGTCTATGGCCCTCTGCGTGGACGAATAGCACAAGCTGGGTTTCACACGATCATCTTTTTTGAAACCCATGCTGATTCCTACAGAGTAGATTTCTAGTCTCCAGAAAAGTCATTATACTCGAATGTAATACATGTTCCAAAATTATAAAACTGATTGACGTTTGAGATATAGGTCTATAGTTCTGCATATCTGTTCGACGGCCCTTCTTGAAAACGGGGATGACCTGTGCCCTTTCCCAATCTTTTGGAGTGCTATGCTCTTCTAGAGACCTATGGTACGTCGCTGCAAGAAGGGGGGCTAGTTCCTTCGTGTACTCTGTGTAAAATCGAACTGGTATCCCATCAGGTCCAGCGGCCTTTCCTCTTTTGAGCAATTTTAATTGTTTTTCTATCCTTCTGTCATCTGTTTCCATTTCTACCATTTTGTCATCTGTGCGACAATCTAGAGAAGGAACTACAGTGCAGTCTTCCTCTGGGAAACAGCTTCAGAAAAAGACATTTAGTATTTTGGCCTTTAGTCTGTCATCCTCTGTTTCAGTACCATTTTGGTCACAGAGTGTCTGGACATTTTGCTTTGATCCACCTACCGCTTTGACATAAGACCAAAATTTCTTAGGATTTTCTGCCAAGTCTCAACAAACATCAGTTCTAGGACTCCCAAAGTGTATATTGTAACTACTACAAAAACCTCTATGAAAAGAACACTCTCTTGACCTTCAAGTTTAATGACAGTTCTATTAAACATTTGCTTTGTTTGCCATATCTTCTTAATATTAAGTTCAGATGGTAAGTACAACCTACTATGACTCTCCCTATTTCTACAGTAGTGAGGTTCTGAACATTTGAATGACTCTTGAAATTTTCCTATTGCTTTCCAGCAAGGTGCACAGTTGTAGCTTCTTCTGTCACCTCCCCTAGTTTCTCTTACTGCATCATCACCACTGGCATGTAATCTCATTAGAACACCGTGAACACAGTCCTTTTTTTCAATCCTAAGATTCCAAGAAATGCTTCCCTGCACACTACAACACATCCACAATACGCCCTTCATACGTGGCAGATGAAGGCTAGCCCTCTTTTTGATTATTTCTGAGTTTTTCTCCTCTTAGGTTGCGAAACAATACATTGACTCATTATAAAGTTGTCATGGCTAATTTTGTTTTCTGATGCATAGAAGATTCAGTTGAACTTCATAATATCTGCCATCTGCAGTGGGAACACTTGAACACCTTTGTGTAACGTTTACATTTGGTTGTGGTAAACAGATGGGTAATTAGCAGAATATCTGAAAATGAATAATGAATTTTGTTAATTTGTTAGTTTAAAAGTATCACTGTGTTAAGGATAGAAATTATAGCAATCAATGAAAGAATATTATGCCTATCCAGTCCGTGAAACTATCAGTGGTAATTTATCTTTTCTGTTTCTCCATCTTTTCCATGTTTCTGGCTGCCTCACCCTTTTATGTCCTCTTTCTGGATTTGCTTTAGCAACATAAGTACGATGTGCTAAAATAGTACTCTGAAAATATGTTTTTGTTCACACTACACTACAGTTGCAATGATTTCATGGAAGTGTTGTGAACTTCAGATTTTCCAACTCCTCGATTTCATTAAACATTCCATGGATTAGGTTTTTTTGTTATTAAAATCTATATTATTTAATGCTTATAAGGCAACAAAAATTACAATACCCTATCTTTTGTGGCTAATTAATAACTTTCCCCTCTTCTGAAAACAGTTGAGTATAGCACTATAAATGCAAGAAGTGAGCCATACTGAGAGGAGAAGACACCATCTTAATAAGTTCAAAATGTTCAAATGTGTGTGAAATCTTATGCGACTTAACTGCTAAGGTTATCAGTCCCTGAGCTTACACACTACTTAACCTAAATTATCCTAAGAACAAACACACACACCCATGCCCGAGGGAGGACTCGAACCTCCGCTGGGACCAGCCGCACAGTCCATGACTGCAACGCCTTAGACCGCTCGGCTAATCCTGCGTGGCTGTTAATAAGTCCATAAATCTCATTGACTAATGTTTATAGAGGATTCTGAAAATAACTGCAGACAAATGCAGTGATCTTTGAATTTCACTCTTATTTTCTTAAAAATATCTTGTTGCAATTAGGGGATTTTCATATCCACACATTCGTAAATCAGTGAAGATTAATTTTGTGATTCGGAGGACACTATTTTTAAAAAGTGACTTTCAGGGAGGTTTTGAATCTGGAGGATTCATATCATGCAGTATTTTCTTTCTTATGTTCAGGAGGTAAAAGTTTTGAAAATGCTGGTAGTTGTATATAAACGTACAAAAACTATCTAACTTTCAGAACTAATAGTTCATTCCTCATGGAGGAAAGAGAGATAGGTTGGGGAAGATTAAAAAGGAAGGACAGGTCAATCAGATTCCAGGATGAGAGTTGTTGTGAAGATGAATACAGTATGTATGTTGGTAAGCACTGTACCAACTTCAGAGAAGATGAGGGTAGAGTGAGGACTCAAAGTGGATTAAAAGGAAGAAAATGGAGTGAAGAGTGCAATTAAGAACTATGAGGAATAAGAGATGGAGGGAAATCCAATCAGAGAGATGGGGGAGGAGAATGAAGATGAAAAAATTAAAAGCAAAAGAAAGTTTATTGTTTATTACTTATTGCATATCATCAATACTAAAAATTTAACTACTGGCCAACAATTGTGTCTCATAACTTTATAATTTTCTTGAGTGAATTTTCTTTTTGATAGCAATATTTTCTTTACAAAATATAGTCTTTTTCAGAATGTAATGACAGCTGGTATTATGTCACTGATTGTAAATTACTCTGCAACAGTTGAATTAGAGTCGACTTGATGTTAAGCCACAAATTGTGTAAACTTACCATTTTTACAACAGCAAAATCTTCTATAAATGGCAGATCAGTTTAAAATAGATGTATCAATCATGAGCACACAGGGAGCTCAGCGGGACTCACATGTTACTCCTATGTTGGCAGATGCTAAACTGCATTCTGAGCATGGTGGAGAAGACAAAACGAGCACTGGCGATCCTGCAACATAGGGGTGCAGTGCCTGGTGTAGTAACTGATGACTGGGGTCGTGGTGACATCAAGCGGACAGCTGCAGATATCATGGCACAGACGATCCGTGCCACAGAGGAGCGCGTAGCAGAGGTCAAGCGTCGTGCAGGTGAGTCCATCTGCAGGAGTCAGTGCCTATAAAGAATAGTGTGGCAGACAAGTAAAGATTTCCAAGGACAAAGAATGACAGTAGTCTGTCTGTCAGCAGTATGTATAGCACTATGTGGAGAAAATTAGTGTATCTGAGTGTGACGTGTAAGCAGTACATACTGCACTATTTTCACGGATAGTTCCTGCATATTTGTAAATATGAGTGGAATTCTGGTAGCACACCATTCACACACTCTTGACTCGGGATATGTCTGTCAATGTGGCTGACATTGGTAGTGTATCAGACAGGCAACATGATGGTGGGAACAGAATTTGCACACAATCTTCTTCAAGTATTGGTACTCTAAATTTACGTAACAATGTTTCATGTTAATACCGTCACGTTTCTTCCACAGATTCCCATATTAGTTCCCCAAGCGTCTGTGTTACCCTTTTGTATGGGCATGTAAACCTGTTACAACCCAAGAAGCATATGTCTGTATTCTTTCAATGTCTGTTGTCATCCATACTCAAGAAGAACTTCAAATGAATGAATGAAACATTGGAGCAGTATATTACAGTTGTCCATAATAACATCTCCTATGCCATTTCCTTTACAGATGCACTGCACTTTTCCAGAATTCTTCCAACAAATCTAAGTCTATCACTCACCTTATCTATTGTGTGTTCATTATGTTTCATGGAGCTTTTATTATTACTCCTAACTATTAAATGATTTGACATGTTAGACATTTTAGCAATTCTGCAAATAGATACTTTGAATTTTTTCTCTTGTTATTGGCATCATGGCTTTTTTATCCACATTTTAATAGAGCTGCTACTCTTTACATCAAGTGGAAATTTTGTCTAAGTCTTTCCTTATAATTGTCTAATGATGGCATTTTCCTGTTGGCAATAGCATTTAACAGCAAACCCTTTGGTAGTGCTGCTGAGCTGACTGTATCTGGTAATTTGTAATGAGTATTTGGAACATTAAAGGTTCTATTATGCTTGTCTTAGGCATGCTCAATGTTATTTTTGTTTCAGCTGAGCATTCACTAGCCATTATAACATTCTGGGCACTATCGCTCAAATATTCATTGAACCAAGCACATATCAGTGACAATTGAGCAGTGTGAAATGTCTTTTGGAAGATGGAGTATACCTGTTCAGCCCCAGGTGCTGCATGCAAAATATTTTGTATGAATAAAGAAAAAAAAAGAACTGCATGGCATTATTGGCTGAGAGGTACTGAGGGGTAGGTTCAGCCATCTAATCAAAAAGTGTTTCTTTGTCAGTGCACTATGGCCCCTTTGCTGTGGGTTTGAGAGTTGTTTCTAGAGTGTATTTGTTCAGTGTAGTCTGACTCTAATGGATGTGATGTGTAGTTTGTGTTGTTTGGTAGTGAGAGAGGGGTGGATGGTGAAAAATTGGTGCTGGCACATAGCCTACTCTTCTCAAACAGCACCAAGGGTGGCTCCATGCTTAACATCCCTATTCTGGAGACATCATCATCAGTATTGTATGTGCTCAGTCCATGAGACACTGTGGCGATGTTTGGACTTAAGTCTAGGACGCTAGCATCAGAGTGTGGTAATCAAGAATTTTACATCACACTCTTTCATCCTCTTGCAACCAATATTGGCAGTGAAAATTTCTTGCAACCAATATTGGCAGTGAAAATTTCTTTCACCATCAGGATCCAATCCAGCTATCACCAAGTCAAGTGCTATCACGTAGGCTTGTGGCTATGGAGGTGGGCTTATATGAATACAGCAAGATGTGTTTCACATAAGTGGTTTCTCCTGATCATTAGAGAACATTTTTTTTCTCCAGGATTGTCATAATGTTCAGATACCTAAGATCTCTCATCATAAATACAATATGTATGTGACATTGGTTTGTAATTCTGTGCATCCATTCTTTGAACTTTCTGTGAAAACAAGTGATCTCTGCTCTGCTCTTTTAATTCAAGTGAAACTATCTGCTGTGCAAGAGAGTTCATTCAGGAAAAGTGTTAATTCCACTGTGTATCATTGGAAAATTAAATTATCTCAAGATCTGGTACCTTGTTCACTTTAAATAGTCTTAAATGTTTTCCAGTATTTGTGGTGAGGGTGGTGGGGAGGTGGGGTTAAATAGTCTTAAATGTTTTCCAGTATTTTTGGTGAGGATGAGGGGGGGGAGGGGTTAAATAGTCTTAAATGTTTTCCAGTATTTGGGGTGGGGTTGGCGGGGGCGGGGGCAGGGGGTGCTTTTTCCAAAATAAATTTTTTGAGAGTCTTTACAGTAGTAACTCAATCCTATACTCTCTTCACCTAAATGAGAGACCGCTTGTAAACACATCATGGTACATGACCATAATGCTGCCATCAAGGGGTGAGTGATACAGGGAGTGCTCGCTGAGTGTAACTGTATTCATTGTGTGTCTAAGTCCTCAGTGTGTGATCTCAAAATCTAATTGTAATGTTCATAACACCTGAAAGACCAGTATTTGATTATTGGTGTAAATATCAGTGTTTCATCATTCATTGTTCATGTGCCTGCATTTTACCATTAATATCCTGTATGACTAAACTCCCCTATGTCATCCTCCACAGATACAGCGAGTGAGGCTGACATGTCAGTTCTGAGTGCACACAAGTGACATTTCAGTTCTGAGCGCACCAAAACAATCGAAGAAGAAATTATCAGATTCTGCAGAGAAACGCATGGTTCTTAATGAGTATAAAATGGAGCAGTTGTATTCAGAGCAATCAGTGACTGATATTGTTTTCAAAATAGCTGCATCTACAGGCATTGGTCATTCTTGAGTGTATCATGTGATAAATGAGTAAAACGTCACACTCTCTGAAGTCTCCCATATAAGAAAAATCATGATAGAAGCTTTCAGAAAGCATTGTTGACTTCGGTAGAAATGCAGTATGAAGGAGGGTACATGATTTTTTTTTTTTTTGTGCCAAATTCCAACAATTGACAAAGTTCTTCTTGCCATGAATGAAGATCCAGGTATGGGCAGTTTTTGGAGAACTACATTTTATAAATAATTAATTAATTTTAAACATGTTTGGCATGGAGGCAATAACATGCTACAAACAGAGATGACATCATTTTATGGAGGTGGAATTTTCTACGAACCATTAAATTGTTGAGAGATGATGGAAGGCCCACGTACTATTTGGACCAGATGTGGCTGAATGCAGGACATACCCAAAGTAACATCTGGGCAAATAGTGTCATAAAATCCTCAAAATAATTGTTTCTGTCCAGATTATCCACAAGAAACAATGCTCCACTGGGTAAAGGAAAATGACTAATTATCACACACATGGAGAGCAAAGCAGGTTTCATGGAAAGTTGTTTATGGATTTTCAGATCCAAGAACTGTAGAGATTATCACAGGGAATGTGTGCTGACACATTCGAGAAGTGGTTTCAAGATGTTCTTCCTTGGCTTCAGGAAAACACAGTTATTGTTTTGTTCTTCCTTAGTTTCAGGAAAACACAATTACTGTCCTTGATAATGCACCATACCATTCTCCTCAAAAAGACAAAGTTCCTAATGTGAATCCCAACAAGCAAGATATTTCAAAATGGCTAAAATCTAAAAATACCACTTTCAAAGATGGTATATACCACTAGAAGTTAAAAAAAAAAGAGTAGCACACAACAAATACATAGTAGGTGAAATGGCTAAGAATTCAGGGAAAACTGTTCTTCAAATTCCTCTGTACCATTGTGAATTAAATGCCGTCACATTAGTTTGGGCCACAATCAAAGGCTACATTGCAGGAAAAAGCAGAAGCTAAAGAACTGTCAGAACAACCAATAGAACAATGACTACAGAGGAGTGGAACATATGTTCCCCTGTGGTGGAAAAATTTGAATAGCAAAAAAGGAGAGAAGTAAAAAGACTGAGAGTGTATTGGTGGAATACAGGGCTATGTAGTGCTGGAATGCGAGCAGGGAAGGGGCTAGATGGGTAAGGACAATGACCAACAAAAGTTTAGGCAGGAGTGTTACAGGAACATAGGATATATTGCTAATCTCCCAACTGCACCTAGCTTCCCTACTCTCTCTCCACCTCACCCCTATATGCTCCAATAAGCAGTACTTTACCATCCCCCATCCCTACCCTGCTATCCCACCCCCTCTCCACCCCAGCCACCTCCTTGTCCTATGTTCCCATAATCCTTCTGGTCTCAACCTTCGTCAGTCAGTATCTTTACACAAGGTTAGCCTTTCATTTCATCCAACTTACATTTCTTGAAATAACAGTGTGTATGTTTTTGTTTGGCTCTGCAGCATTCAGGCATGTGGACCACATGTCCTGTACATTGAAGTCTTATTCTTTTCATTTTCTGGACAACGTTTGCTGCAACAATTCTTAATGTTGTTGGTTCCTCCAGTTACTCTAGCATTCCACGTCACATTAGGTGAAAGCCCTTCCTCAAGACTTTGTTCATATACAAACAGTTTCTCATTTTACATCTTTGTATAACTCAAGATCTTTGTTCCATATAATGCCATCACATTTAGTTTTGGTGGATATTGCATGTGATGTAATTACCCATTTCAGGTTGAAATGTTATTGATGCATTAATAACCCACTGTGTTATCTCCATCATTGAGCTTTCATGATTGCTACAACATGTACTTAAAAGTGGGTGCTAGAAAACTACCTTAGCCAAATTCAGATCTTTGACTTGCAATGGATCACTCATCTGGATAGCCCCATCACTTCCATCTTTTCAGCATCAGTCTTTGGGCTGACTTTGATTGCATTGTGAGCTAGATGCTTAACTGTCTCCACGATCTCAGCGTCTGACTCTAACAGGGCTCCAATTTCATCACCATATGCTAAGAAGTGTTTTCTCCCAATCACATTTACACCTTTGTAATTGCTGTACAATTCTCATACAACTTCCTTGAGCACTGTATTAAATAATGTGGCCATGATTACTGTGAGAACATACAAGCATCAGTGTACCTCTTGAAAAAAATCCATGATCCGTGTACTTTCAAGTATGATGTTACTTTTGCTCAAAATGAAAGACTTTCCCTTCATTTTAGAGTGTGAAGTGCTGTGTACTAACAATGACATACCATATTTACAGAGGAGGCAGTGAATGAGGTGAAGCGTCAAGCTGTAGCAGAACTGCAACGTGCAGTGGCTCAGGCGGAGGCGAAAGCTGCTGAGCTGGTGGCAGCAGAGCGTGCCAAGGTGGAGAAGGTGCTGGCAGAGGCACGCCGCCAGGCAGTCCCTACAGACGATGATGAGCCACCGCCAGCTGGGGCGACAGCGGCAACAGCCAATGCCTGCTGGAACTGTGGACGACGTGCCAATGAGACATGCAGTGGCTGCAATACGGCACGCTACTGTGGCGCCTTTTGCCAACATAAGGACTGGGACAGTCACCACCAGGTATTGTGATTGTGTGCCAACACACACACACACACACACACACACACACACACACACACACCTGAAAAATAGCTACTCACAGAAGTCCAGTGTGTGATGTAGTTATCATACAGCAATGAAGGTTGGTTAATGCAGCACTGTTATATGCTGGAAAAAAATTAGTTCCAATTGTAGCCACAACATGCAAATCTGGTGTTGTGTGCTGTTTGTGTGATGGTGTAACATCCACACTGTCATTTGACAAGCTATGATATGAGTGAACAGTATGGCTGTTGAGAAGAGAGACCGTGCATTGTCAATGAAACTGTTTTATTTGAACGGCAGCTGTTACAGTGCTGCATAGAGAGTATTGTCAATTGAATGCTCTGAGAAGAGGTGTGATGCCATTAAATGCTTTAAAGAAGATGATAATGAAGTTCAAAAACATGAGTCAACTTTGTATGGCACCTGGAAGAGGAAGGCATCCTATACCGGTGGAAGTTTTTGGTGAGGTTGCTGCTGCTGCTGTAACTGACCATGCAGCATGTGCCCCGGATAGTGCTATTAGTTGTGCAGTGTCGCCAGAATTGTCAATTCTATGGTCAACAGTACAGAAAGGTTTGCAGTCTATTTTACACTAGTACCAATACAAGATCCAGATGGTGCAACAATTAAAACTTCGTGACCCACAGCAACATTCTGAATTTGCTCTTTGGTTTCTGGCATGGATCAAAGTTGATGACATGTGGCTAGGCAATATTCTGTGGAGTAACAAGGCACAATTTACACTACAGGGTGTAGTGAATACACAGACCTGGTGAATTTGGGGTTCTCTTAAACCACATGTTGTTAATGAAGAGCCTTTGCACTCAGTGTATGTGACTGTGTGGTGTGGATTCACAGGTACCTTTACTCCTGGTCTTCTATTCTTTAAAGAGAATACAGCCAGAGGTCTGCCAGGTGCCCTGTGGCATCTGCTTATTGTCAAGCACTCCTTGTGCAGCATGTGATTCCTGCTTTGGAGGAACACGACTGTGTGGAAACCACTGTTTTCATGCAAGCTAGGGCAACAATTCATGTTTCTCACCAGTGAAAGATCTGCTTAATGCAGTCTTTCAGGAACGTGCTATCTCCAAATGTTTTCCAGATGTACAGCCTATAAGATAACATCATCTGAATCCATGTGACTTTTTGCTTTGTGGATATCTAAAAGAACATGTTTACCATGGACATGTTCCGTCTCTACCGGATCTGAATGCTGGTATACAGGAAAACGTTGCTCAGATTGCACTGGAGATTCTGTGAGACTGTTGAGCGTCTTGTTTTTCAGATGCAGCATCTTGTCAATATCTCCAGTGCTCATATTGAGCAAACTGTGTAAGCAGTGGTTAATAATAACATCAGCATTATGCCTCCTCACTTGTTTCACCTTTTTTTGCCTATGTCCCATTCCGAAATCATTACAAATAGAATTTCTATACATCTTTCTTGCATTCACAATGCCAGATTTGCACATGGTGGCCAAAATTGGAACTAATTTTTTTCCATTGAAAACTGGTTCTGCATTAATGCATTATTATTTCTACAAATTTTGCTGCTGCTGCTGTAACTGACCATGCTGCACGTGCCCCGGGTAGTGCCCACATTGGACCTCTGTAAGTAGCTTCACTTTAATTGTAACTACATAGTACTCTGAAGTGCAGATCCCATGTTGACTGATTAAATTTCTTCATACAGTTATTTATGGGTTTGGTAAAGACCCATCTTCACAGTAAAACACATGTTAAAAACATTTGTCAACTTAATATTCTTTCCATTTCTCGCAGTTTCAGATATCTGTGTCTCAGAAAAAACTGAGAAAAGAGCATATTTTTATATAATGACTTGTCTTAGGAGTGATCCATACTGTAGTCATCAGCATTTGAATTACATACATCTATTGAGCAACATGTAGAAACCTATTTAATCCGGATCACAGTTGTTAAACGTTGTGACATGATCTCCTTGAGAATATGAAAGGCCTTGGCGAGAAGTCTTGTCCTTTTACAGGACCTCTTGATGGTACTCATAGCTCAGGGAAAATATTCATAGTTTTCTCCATCTTCATGAAGAGAATAGTTAATTCCATAGCCAATGGAGATTACTACGATGACAGTAACCAGTGCAAGATGTGAACATCTTACTTGAAGATGTCCCAGATGTGCTCCATATGTTTCAAGTTAGATAATCTTTGTGCCATGCAACAACTACATATCTTTTGACTGTTCTTCTGTTTATTTGGACACAACTTGGTTTATTTGGACACAACTTCGGAGTTTTGACATGGTATGTTGTACTGCTAAAAATCGAGGCCCCTGCTAGTACAATGTCTGCCAACATCCCAGTGATGTTGCACATCATACTACTCCATTCACTGTGGCGATGTCTCTCTCTCTCTCTCTCTCTCTCTCTCTCTCTCTCTCTCTCTCTCACTCACTCACTCGCTTGGGGATTATGGATTTTATGTTACCACGTCTCGTCCCTTTGTCAACCACATGACATAATAAAAATTTCCTCCAGGTCAAGTGCCACTTCTAACTCACCTGTAATCCAATGACAACTTCACTGCAGTTACAACTTTTATAGCCTGAACACTCTTACACATGTTGGAAGAAGATTGCAACACCTTAATTTTTTGAATACTGTAGACAACACACAATTTTCTTTTTTAATTTCAATGTGTAACTGGAATCAGAAAGAGCTTTACATCAGTCTTGACAGACTATTCCAGAACTGGCTAAAAACCATGCAAACTGCACACATCTGCTCTCCACCACATTATCTTATGTAACATTCCAATAACCATGTACATTGAAACTTCCTGCCAGGAAGTTTCATATCAGCGCACACTCCGCTGCAGAGTGAAAATCTCATTCTGGAACCATGTACATTGCTTTGAATTATTGACAAAATTACAATTACAGTTTACAGATTTGCAAAAGTTCCACATGTTGTGACTTACAGCATGTTATACATTATCTCTTGCCATTATAATATCTCTGAATATTGTACAAGGTTTGAGAGAAATTATGCAGTATTAATTTTTATAACATTGTTTTTACTAAGATACAGATCACTTCCATTACAATGGAAAGGCATTGAGGCTTGATACCATTATTATTGATGTGACTATAATGCAAAAATAAGTTCTAAAATTCACTAATTTATATAATAATATTTATAGGTGATTGAGAATTACATAAAAATCAAAATTGAAAAAAAAGTTCACTTAAAGGTAAAATATGCATACACAAGTTAAACAGTGCACACAAAGTGAGAGTAGAACTCACTACTGCAGTATCATTTATTCAAGTTGACATGGAATCAATCAAATTGGTAAGCGTAACCGCACTCTACCACATGATATACTTCTCTATCGGTGTGTCACTATCATCATAGGTTAAGTTGAGCAAACAACTAAACACACACAATTTTCAAAATGTTACAGGTTGCTGTAAAAGTTTACAAACTGTTTACAGATTGGAAACTCTTTCATAGGAAAAAAATAACATTTCCAACTGATATAAAAAATCTTTAATTATAAAGGGGACATTTTTTTACAAGTAGGGCAAGCCGAATGCTGCTAATTTTCCAGGAGGGTATCAGACTATTTGGTATCAGAAAATTATGTTTTATTTGCCCATCTGGCTAGCCGTGCAGTCTAACATGCTGCTTCCTGAGCAGGAAGGCATGCCGGTCCCTGGCACGAATCTGCCTGGCAGCTCCCCTTACTCTGCCTCAGTTACACTATGTTGGTGATTGCAGCGCAAACACTGTCTCCACATATGCATACTCCATAATTACTGTACCACGCAAACATTGGGGTTACACTCATCTGTTATGAGATGTTCCGGGGGGGAAGGGGGGGTTTCCACTGGGGGCCGAACCGTACAATAAACCTGGGTTCGGTGTGGGGCGGGTGGACTGCTGTGGCCTGTTGTGGGGCTGTGAACCACTGAGGGCTACGTTGGGACGAAGCCTCTCCGTCGTTTCTCCGATTTCAATACACAATACAATAGTATGTTTTGCTCTTTATGTGCAAAGAGCAAATTCTTTTTGGAGTTTGTTTTAGAAAGTTTCAGTAATTTATAATGGTTGTGGTAACTGTTATACTACATGCACATAGATACCATACTACAGAAATTAGTTTTTGGGTGAATTGCTGTTGTTTGGCCTTAGTAAACAAAAATGCGCACCTAATCTGAGTGTAAGATTGTGTGCATCTTTGTAATCTTTCAACAAAGAATATTACGTATTTATTCACCTTTATAGTGAACACAAAGAGAGAACATTACTTTCATGTTGATAGGTAACAGCACACACTTTGTGCAGGTGTGTTGCAAGCTGCCTCCACCTGTACCACTTTCGGTGCCAGCTGCCCCGAGCCAGCAACCCACATCTAGTCCTGCAGTTCCGCCAACGGTAACTGGTGTGTCGCCTTCTGGTGCAACTCCAGCCAAGTGACGCAGCAAGCGCCGGCCCGTGCGGAGGGCCACTGCAACTTCACAATGATGACTGATGTACACCTCATTGTCTCCAGTGCCGAGGGAAAGTATGATAAGCCTTTATCACCAGTAATGCGTGAAATACAAAGGCAACTTGAACTGATCTATACATGTAGTAGATTTTTTTTTCCTAAGGGTCATGTGACTGCCAAGATCAGATTTCGTTAGTAGGGCTCAGTTATTGGATGGAAGATACAAGTAATTTTTTTTTTTTTGGCAAGATAATTACACTAGAAATTAGTGTATGGACTGAATACATGTGGGGCAGAATGTGTATTGACATCCTCTTACTTAACACATTGCATTTCAAAACCTTGAGATATTTACATTACTTTAGTCTACCACAGATTTTTGTAATCAAATAAGAGCTTAATTGTGACAACAATGAAGTTGTACAAATTTTCTCTGTCATTTAATTATGTATCAGATACCATGTCCATTGAACCAGTATGTAAATGGAGAGATAAGAGGCCAGTTTCATAATTAGTTTACTTATGAAGGAGATTGATGCCTGTTTTTGTTTTTGGTTCATTGACAGTATACTGAAAACTGTGTTCTATGCTATGGGACAGAGACAGAGAGAGAGAGGGAGAGAGAGAGAGAGAGAGAGAGAGAGAGAGAGAGAGAGAGAGAGAGAGAGCAAAACTGAATGTTAATCTTCCTCCATTTTGAGAAAAATGCAGGTGCTTGTGCTAATTAAACATTTCTTTCCAAATTCACGATGGATGTTTCTGTGAAATTTAAAAATGTTAAATACTGTTGTGAAGTTCCTGTGTATTTAAAGTAGTTTAATGCATTGTAAAACCACATGACTCTTTGCATACTCTCCAAATTAGTGGCAGATTTATTACATGTTTTTGAAAGAGGCTTTCCTCAACTATTTGTACTGCTAAGATTTTCATTTAGCACACACACTCAGTTCAGCCCTCTAAAATACTCAATGCAGCTACTATCGCAACACAAACGCTTGGGACAGATTTTCAGAAAAAAACGGGATCTTTTAGTGGGAGAAAGCACTCCTATGTATTTACAAGTAACATCTAGACTCATGGGTATATAAAATAATAAAAAACTCAAGAAATCATACCCACATATGTATTAGTTGACGTTACCTCTCCAGTTTATTAAATGTTTAAATAACCTCCTAAATGGAACAAACAGTAAAACATTCACAAAACGTCTTACTTTGGGACTGAGTGGTGACAAATGTGAATGGAGGAAGATAACATTTGCCCGAAGATAATTAATTATTCATTTGTTGGGTCAGATTAACAACAGGTGATTTTATCCTACTGGATGGTGACCATAGCCTTCAGGTCTTTTCCAAATTCATGTAATAAAGTTTCTCATCATTCAAATTTCTGCTTTACTGCACAAACATTATTAGTGATTTAATAACAATAATCTTAACAGACATTAGCTAAGATATTTTTCTGTAACTACTTTTTAACTTCATGAACTACTTCTCCAGATCCAATTTTTTCATCTCTTGCTGCTGTAAATCTCACTCAGCTAGTTTGAAATGTCTGGAGGGAACCATGAATGCTCTTGTTTTTTTAATATTTGTATTGGAGCATCACACACTCTAAGCCCTGACGGGCACCTTGGTTAATTTTCTTTATTAGCAACAATTTTTTCTGATACCTGTCTTCCAGATTCTATATAAACTCTAGGATCTGTATTTAGTACTTTCCATCATTTTCACTTTTTATTTGAAAATCCACACATCATCAGCAAAATGAATGAAAACACGGACATTACTGGAGAACACTTGTGTGCATTTCATTAACATCCACTGCCATAATTATTTCGAAATGTGTTTTGTTTAATTAAAATGTATATTGAATTAGGCCAGTAATTTGGAAAATTTTCAAATGACTGTGTATCCAGACAAATGATGCCATAAAAGAATAAAGTATGGAAGTCATTAGCTGTACTAATCTTACCATATGTACAGTATTGATGTTTTAATTTTATAAGTTGCTCAAATTGTGGATTGTTGAATACTAACGCTATCTTGGAGATCATAGAAGCAGTAACAAAGATCGGGGTACATAAATGTAAGTTCAGGTGCAGCTCGCAACCAGTCCTTTCTGTTATGCTCTTCAATAAAATTTCTCAAACATTTCTCTGGAGATCAAAATGTTAAATAAATTTACGAGATACTGATTGGTTCTATTTACAGTAAAGAAAGTTAGAAGAATTGTATTTACCAAGTAGGAATTGCTGTAGATACAGCAGGAAGATGAAAAACTGAGAAACAAATGTCAGTCTTCCATAACAAAATTCATTATTGAGGGAGCTACACAGGAATGCGGATTATAAGTTAGGTTTGAGGGAATGGAAAGAATAATGGTGAGTTCCTCCAAATTATATGCAGAATGGCATGCAAGAGAGACAATTTAAAGTATCTGACAGCTTCTGGAAAAATAAAAGGGTGGCTACTGCAATGAAACCTTTCATTCTGGATGGAAATGGAGTGTGAGGAATGGTTCAATGTAGATAAAAAGCAGAACAACAGTGCAGATAAAAAGGAATGATTGGAAATGTCTAGCAGAAAAGAAAAGGCAGAAAGGAGGGATAAGTAAAAGATTGTGAAGAAATATGCAACTCACGTGGCTGTGCTATATGTAGTACATGAAATAAATAAGTGAAACATAGGTTGCGGAATAGGGGTGTAACTGCAACAAAAAATAACTTAACAGTTGGTATATTGACAGGCTCTGAGTGTATTTAGCCTGCACTTCCGTAACTGTGACTGATATACATGTCAGTTTGTATTTGTAAGAATTTTTGTGATGGTTATGGAAAATTAAGAATAATGGAAGCTGCCAAAGCCTGCCTACACATTTTTAGTCTCAAAGTGTCTTCAGATATGGAACTTATTCCAGACAAGATCATACAGGAAAGCCATTCTAAGAATGGCATATTTAGATTTCCTGAACAGATGTTGAAGGAACTGCATTAAATAGACCCCTAACAAAATAATATTCCCTATTGTGTATTACTTTTAAGACATTCATATATTTATAAAAACAGACTTTATCCCAGGAGCCCAAGGTCTCACATTTATGTCAGCAATATCAGTGGAAGTAATGTACTTGACTACCAGAGGGAATTGACAAATTTCAGATATGTCAAATAACTTAATTTTTGGTGACTAACAATTCCTTTCTTGAATCACGTAATAACTGTGCATCTGTGGTATCTGGTACTACCTGAAATTTTGTAAAAGATACAGTACTGTGAATGTAACAAATGTTTAATTAGTATAATATCATGGCAAATTAATAGTTTATTATAAAAAAGTGTAGTCAGTTTGAGGCTTTATCACCCTTACTCTAGAGTTGAATACATGCTGTGATACAAGTAAGCAATGATGTTTCTATATGTATGTACTGTACATACAAGTTGCAAAGTCTTTTGTCAGAATCTGGCTTCATCACAAGACACGTTGGTTCCAGTCCTCCTTAATTTTCTATGCATTCCTTAAAACTCACAGCAAATCCCTTTTGATGAATGCCTCAATCATGGCTGCTGTGACATGACTCACTATTCACCACCACCTTATACTCAGCCATTGCACATCTTGCATTCAGCCCTAAATGGGGTGCAACAGTGCAATAGCCAGGAGCTATGTGCAAGACATCTCAGAGCCATAATTGTTGCTGTCTGAAAAAGGCCTTTCAACAGGATACTGTATCCACAACATTCTGACACTTCTATGGCACGACACAACTACAGAGCAGTGGCATGGTATTATTCAGGATCTGTCGCAACTGATGCTGATATGGATGAACATGGCATAGTCTACTGTCCTGGTCCTATGTTATGTACATCTAAAAACTTACTTTATGTGTACAGAAATTCATCATTTCATTATTTTTGTGATATTAGAATCAGTTGTTTATATCTATGATACAATCCACCTTCTGAATGACGAATGTGCTCTTAAAATGAAATTACAATGAAATCCAGACCATTAGCTGCTTACAGGCATTGATAAATATCAATGGGGACAGTTTAAAATGTGTGCCCCGACGGGGACTCGAACCTGGGATCTCCTGCTTACATGGCAGACTCTCTATCTGACTGAGCCATTGAGGACACAGAGGATAGTGCTCTACAGGGACTTATCTCTGGCTCGCTCCCCATGAGACCCACATTTCCAACTTTCTGTCCACACACCGCAGCAGTCAATCTAGCAATTCCCGTAAGAGTTTGAGCAATGTGAGTGCGTTCACACTGAAGAAGATCTTTCACACCTGGTAGGAACTACCAGCTTGCTTTGGTTTTTTTATTATTATTATTATTATTATTATTTTTTTTTTTTGAGAGCATGGTCCAGTAAAGCATTCAGATTTTTAATGATAAATCAAAATACGCCAACCTATCAGTGCCACAGAAGTTATAAATGAGAATAAACATGTTACAAATTTTCATTTTGGAAACAAATGAAGTATTCTGCTGAATTTTAGACTGACATCCACCAAATATATTTGTGGAATCCAAACACACATTACCATGTTCTGCAGTTTTTATGTTTAATTTTAAAGTAGTATTTCGCTCTATCACGAGTGTGGTAAAATACTGTTAAAATCAATGGAAAAAGATAAGTCGTGTGTACCCGAGACAAGCTATACCTTCTTCTTATAAACTCAGCACATACATGGGTTTCAAGTATACAGATTGGAATTTGTTCCAGGAAGCAGATGATTGATTGTTTTAATTTATATTAATGACTTGAATCACATATTTACTCTGTTCCACACCTTTTCTTTTACAGACTACCTGACTTCATTTCCTTTTCCATTTTAGCTTTTTTCTTTGCCTCCCCGCCCCCCTCCCCTCCCCTCCCCCCTTGCTTGTTTTATCTGAAGTGCATTATTTCATATATTTGTTGACTAAAGTTCTCCTCCACTGGTTGTATCATGCTTCACTATTTTACAATTTTAGACTACCATAATACACTATAGTTGTTATTCCATGCCCCAGATCAGAAAAGAAGTGCAATTAACCTTGTAACTGCTGATATTTCCCCCAGCATGTTGTATGTTTTGTTCTCTCTCTCTACACCTACCTACCTATGTATATAATCTATCTATCTATCTATCCATCCATCCATCCATCATCCATGTGCCGTGCCCCCCCCCCCCCTACAATCTGCAATGTCACCCTTCCTGTGACCCTCTCACTTACCACAGATATGTGTAATGTCATCAAGTTTCAGTGCTGCTGGATGGGTGTTAAATGAAGAGACTGCTGTACTTTTACTTTTGGATTCAGCATCTTTCACTCTTCTTTCCTTTATTTACATGTTCATTATATTCTTAGCTTTCAATGTTTTGCTGACAGCACATGTGGAGAGAAATGACATGTCACAAACTATTCTTTAAGGTAGTCTGAGAAGCTTTACAAACCAACCAGAATGTTTCAATATCTGAAGTTAAAGTCCATCAAGGTTTTATTGCAAATGACCTATATTTACTTTCAACGTCATAATCAGTTTTTGTATGGGACAGATAATACTTAAGTTACATTGATTTGTTCCATCATTCCACTGCAGTCAGTGTCAACCACGCAAACAGCAAGAGGAACTGTTTAGACTCTAAATTAATGGACATTTTTAGTAAAAGTTTAAGAACTAAATCACAGTCAATGTTGGTCTGAGAACATTTCTCCACACAAGCGACTTAGCATTTGGCAATATCTGAGAGAAAGGCAAAATAATGAATGATTTCATATAGTGGAGTTTCACACAAATTGATTATGCTTCTATGCACATGCAAGACTGAGAAACGATGTCAGCTTTCCCCATCATAAAACATATTGTTTTTGTTTCATTATGAAACAAAACTGGATATGTACTAAAAAGGCCTGAAGAAGATAATTGTTGTGGATTAATAATTATGTTTAAAATATGAAAATCATACACTATATTTATTTATTTATATATTTATTTATTTATATGTATCTTTCCTGTGGATTTACTTCTCTTGTACTGGGGATGCTGCTGTTTAACCATTTACAGTGGATAAAGAAAACAAATTTCCATTGTTTTTAAAAACCAACAAACTGTTGAAATCAATATGGATTCTACAAATTATTACTGTAATTCAGTGGCCATGAAAATTAAATATAAGATATAAAAGTGGACATAACAAATTATTGTAGGCATTGTTTTTTATTTTGTTCATGTGCTTCTGATCATTTTGTACAAAACCTGAAATGGATGTATAGATGGTGGTGTATGAGTTACCATTTGTATATTTTGTTATAGTTGTTAATATTAATCTCTTAACATACCAGTACTCTGCAAGTGAAACACACATTTCTTGGTATTTGTCAAAAACAGATACTGATTTCAGAACTTTGTATGTGCAACCTTAATGATCATGTAAAAATACCAAAGAAACTACTTATTGCACTTATTTGCACAACTTAAGTGACACAATTTGTATGTGTACCATGCTCCTTTATGATGCTTCTGCCCCCTTCCACTTCAGTAGGTGGTACCAAAACTGTTAATCCAGTACTGAGTTTCAACTGAAGTGAGCATGTGTTGGTAACATCTGTTGTTCTGACATTACTATTGTCACATTTTGATGGTGTTCCACAAATAATAAATTAATGTTTTATCACCACATTTATTGGATGAATATACTGTATTATAAGCTATTTAATAATGCTGTTGATTGAATTTCCAACAATTAGATACATTTTTAATATTGCTGTTCATGTTTAAGTATCACGGTTCTAATAAATTATTGCACTGTCCTTTCACCAATGAAATGTGTTTAAAACCTACAAAACAAATGAATGTGGTCTTTTAATTCACCAGTAATGAAATTAATGGTTACATTTTACTTTAAGCAATAAGTGTATTGTCCAAATACACTATGTTTTCAATAAAGTCTGATATTACAAAATGGAAAAAAAGTCTGCCAGTTGGCATTATTATATATATGCAGCTGTTTCTTGTCTGGTACGCAGTCTAATGAAATAATTGCCTAGAAAATAAATTCAGTAAACCATGTAGACAACAGTTATGAAGCTATTGTTATGTGTCATGTTCCAACTGCACTGATGGAAAAAAAAAATGTAAGGTAGCTTTTATTTTCATTTCCCATATTTTGGAGAAAAATATTGATGAACTTGGTGGTCAATACATTAAATTCAGCTTTCAGTAAAAACCATTGTACAATCCAAAATAAACAACTACTATTTGCTTTCACTTTCATGATCGTGCCGGTTCAACTGTTTTACTTACTGACCTCTTGGCATGCTGCTGGCGCAGTTGGCAACAAAATCAAGATGAAGGGTCCCGACTTACGTTGGACTGTAGTTATACTTTCTGATATGTTCCACACCCACGAGAATCATCTAATTTTTTGGGTCTATGGAACAAAAACTGAATCTAATCTAATCTAGTCTAAAAGACTTCCAATATTAACCATATTTTCCAAGGTGACTATAAGTTGGAAAAACGTAAGTAACATTTTTTTCATGATATACAACAAATGAGCTCCAGGATATACAAATCAACCCCCTTGCAACTGAAGCAAACAAGCAAACCTTCTACAGTCACTTTTGAACTGCTGATGAAATTGATGAAACTGCAAGGTGTAACACAAATAACAATGCACTTCAGCAATCATAACTGCATTTTATCACATCTTTTTAGTTGTCATCTTCATTATTTCTGCAACATGCTCCATTTTTTTAATGAGTGTTAGGACTAGAACAAGAAAATTCGAAAGGTTCTGGTGAAGCTGAAGCAATTAAAAGATCAAACCTCACTTTCTATGCTATCTGTGGTATTGGCTGCTGGACAATATGTCACTCAAAAATGAGAAGCTACACTCCACACACCTGGCTGAAAATGACTTACAAGTTTGTGGTGGCTCTCCATTGGTAATGCCGGAATCCTGTATGGTATTTGGCCACCCTTAGCCTTGATGACAGCTTCCACTCTCGCAGGCATTCATTCTATCAGGTGCTGGAAGGTTTCTTGGCGAATGGCAGCCCATTCTTCATGGAATGCTGCACTGAGGGGAGGTATCGATGTCAGTCAGTGAGGCCTGGCATGAAGTTGACATTCCAAAACATCCCAGAGGTGTTCTATAGGATTCAGGTCAGGACTCTGTGCAGGCCAGTCCATTGCAGGGATGTTATTGTCATGTAAGCACTCCACTACAGGCCGTGCATTTTGAACAGGAGCTCGATCGTGTTGAAAGATGCAATCACCATCCCCAAATTCTCTTCGACAGTGGGAAGCAAGAAGGTGCTTAAAACATCAATGTAGGCCTGTGCTGTGATAGTGCCATGCAAAACAATGTGTGTAAGCCCCCTTCATGAAACACATGATCACACCATAACACCACCACCTCCGAACTTTACTATTGGCACTACTCACGCTGACAGATGATGTTCACCGGGCATTCACCATACCGTGACCCTGCCATTGGATCACACATTGTGTACCGTGATTCGTCACTCCACACAATGTTTTTCCACTGTTCAATCGTCCAATGTTTCCTCTCCTTACACCAAGTGAGCCATTGTTTGACATTTAATGCCGTGATATGTGGCTTATGAGCAGCTAAGTTTTCTCACCTCCCACCTAACTGTCATAGTATTTGCAGTGGATCCTGATGCAGTTTGGAATTCCTATGTGATGGTCTGTCAGTCAACAGACTAGGTCAATGTGTACATTTTTGTGCTGTATGAGTCCCTTCATGTTTCCACTTCTCTATCACATTTGAAACAGTGGACCTAGCTATGTTTAGGAATGTGGAAATCTTGCGTACAGAAGTATAACACAAGTGACACCCAATCACTTGACCATGTTCGAAGTCCGTTGAGTTCCGTGGAGTGCCCCATTCTGCTCTCTCACGATATCTAATGACCACTGGGGTCGCTGATATGGAGTACCTGGCAGTAGGTGGCAGTACAATGCACCTAAAATGAAAAATGTATGTTTTTGTGGGTGTCCGGATACTTTTGATCACATAGTGTATGATATCTTAATAATGGCAACAATTTTGTAGAAGTGGCAGGTATGTTCATGCATATTGCATCAGTTTGATGTAGCATAATAATCCTACCACCAAATGGAGGCATTCAGTTTATCAAGGAATCCATTTCACATGTCATTCCTGGAAAAATTCTTAAAATAAACATTTATGTTGCATCGGAGGGTACCTTCTGAATGACAATGATGACCATCCAATGAATCTTAAATCAAACTGCACAAAAAATTCATTTTACCAAAATGAGGTCACTTTGACCTGCAGAGGAGACTGGTGACCTTTATCACAGATTAAACTGTAGAAATAAGTGTCGTCATCACACACCAGTTTATTAAAATTCGTGACCAGTCTCAGCTTTGCAGTCATCATTAGGCTCAAAGATTACAGCAATGACATGTAGGTCTACACATGTCTACATGTCAGTGCTATGCTCACTGGATCTAATAAAGGTTAAAAATCTGAAACTGATTATGAACTTCATTAAACTAATATGTGACCAAGACATTGATTTCTACAGTTAAATGAATTTTCCTTACTTAGCTATGCTCTAAGTGAGTTTCTAAATAGTTATTTATACTTCAAACAAATCAAGTCTTCAGCTCCTAATTACAAGTGGCTCCTTTAACATCCATACATGCAGGTTTTTTTTTTTTTTTTTTTCTCTCCAGGAAACTATTTGAAATATTGATTTATTCCTGAGTACAGCAGAAGGCTTCAAACTTCACAGTTACTGCCATATCACCTGAATTATTTCAGACAATCGTGGCAGCTGCCTTACCCCTTTCCAACAGGTACGGGGTGCTTCCTAGTGGTGATGACATCGTTTCCGAGCCACCACAGGATGCCTCGCCTGTTGGGCCAGTGGCCGATTCTCCGGCAAGGTCCCGACAGTCACAGAGGGCGGGCCTATTAGTTATAGGGAGCTCCAACGTTAGGCGGGTTATGGAGCCCCTCAGGAAAATAGCGGGTAGGTCGGGGAAGAATGCCAGTGTGCACTCGGTGTGCTTGCCGGGGGGTCTCGTCCGTAATGTGGAGGAGGCCCTTCCGGCAGCTATTGAACGCACTGGGTGTGACCGGCTGCAGATAGTAGCACATGTCGGAACGAATGACGCCTGCTGCTTGGGTTCTGAGGCCATCCTTGGTTCCTTCCGGCGGCTGGCTGATTTGGTGAAGACAACCAGCATCGCACGCGGAGTGCAAGCTGAGCTTAATATCTGCAGCATAGTGCCCAGAGTCGATCGCGGTCCTCTGGTTTGGAGCCGTGTGGAGGGTCTAAACCAGAGGCTCAGACGACTCTGCGACTATAATGGTTGCAAATTCATCGACCTCCGTTATTGGGTGGAGAACTGTAGGGCCCCCCTAGACAGGTCAGGCGTGCACTACACACCGGAAGCAGCTACTAGGGTAGCAGAGTACGTGTGGCGTGCACACGGGGGTTTTTTAGGTTAGAGGGACCCCCCCTTGGGCGAAACGATAAAATACCTGACGGCTTACCAGAGAGGACATTATCATCGTTGATAAAGAACGTCCGTCCTCAGAGACCAAAAACAGGAAAAGTCAACGTAATATTGGTAAACTGCAGGAGTATCCAGGGCAAGGTTCCTGAATTAGTATCTCTTATTGAAGGAAATAGTGCGCATATAGTATTAGGAACGGAAAGTTGGTTAAAACCGGAAGTGAACAGTAACGAAATCCTAGACACAGAATGGAATATATACCGCAAGGATAGGATAAACGCCAATGGTGGAGGAGTATTTATAGCAGTAAAGAATTCAATAATATCCAGTGAAGTTATTAGCGAATGCGAATGTGAAATAATCTGGGTTAAGTTAAGTATCAAAGGTGGGTCAGATATGATAGTCGGATGCTTCTATAGACCACCTGCATCAGCAACCGTAGTAGTTGAGCGCCTCAGAGAGAACCTGCAGAACGTCGTGAAGAAGTTTCGTGATCATACTATTGTAATAGGGGGAGACTTCAATCTACCAGGTATAGAGTGGGATAGTCACACAATCAGAACTGGAGCCAGGGACAGAGACTCTTGTGACATTATCCTGACTGCCTTGTCCGAGAATTACTTCGAGCAGATAGTTAGAGAACCAACTCGTGAAGCTAACGTTTTAGACCTCATAGCAACAAATAGACCGGAACTTTTCGACTCCGTGAATGTAGAAGAGGGTATCAGTGATCATAAGTCAGTGGTTGCATCAATGACTACAAGTGTAATAAGAAATGCCAAGAAAGGAAGGAAAATATATTTGCTTAACAAGAGTGATAGGGCACAAATCGCAGAATATCTGAGTGACCACCATCAAACGTTCATTTCTGAGGAAGAGGATGTGGAACAAAAATGGAAAAAATTCAGAAACATCGTCCAGTACGCCTTAGATAAGTTCGTACCGACTAAGGTCCAAAGCGAGGGGAAAGATCCACCGTGGTATAACAATCATGTACGAAAGGTACTACGGAAACAAAGAAAGCTTCATCATAGGTTTAAGAGTAGTCGAATCATAGCTGATAAGGAAAAGCTGAACGAAGCGAAAAAGAGCGTAAAGAGAGCAATGAGAGAAGCATTCAACGAATTCGAACATAAAACATTGGCAAACAATCTAAACAAGAACCCTAAAAAGTTTTGGTCATATGTAAAATCGGTAAGCGGATCTAAATCCCCTATTCAGTCACTCGTTGACCACGATGGCACCGAAACAGAGGACGACCGAAGAAAGGCAGAAATACTGAATTCAGTGTTCCGAAACTGTTTCACTGCGGAAAATCGTAACACAGTCCCTGACTTCAGCCGTCGCACGGACGCCAAAATGGAAAATATTGAAATAAACGATATCGGAATTGAAAAACAACTGCTATCACTTAGTAGCGGAAAAGCATCCGGACCAGACGAGATACCCTTAAGATTCTACAGTGATTATGCTAAAGAACTTGCCCCCTTTCTATCAGCAATTTATCGTAGATCGCTGGAAGAACGTAAAGTACCTAGCGACTGGAAGAAAGCGCAGGTCGTTCCCATTTTCAAGAAGGGTCATAAATCAGATGCGAATAATTATAGGCCTATTTCGCTTACGTCAATCTGTTGTAGAATAATGGAACATGTTTTGTGTTCTCGTATTATGACGTTCTTAGATAATACAAATCTCCTTCATCATAACCAACATGGATTCCGCAAACAGAGATCATGTGAAACTCAGCTCGCCCTATTTGCCCAAGAAATTCACAGTGCCGTAGACACTGGCGAGCAGATTGATGCCGTGTTCCTGGACTTCAGGAAGGCATTTGATACGGTTCCGCACTTACGTTTAGTGAAAAAAATACGAGCTTACGGAATATCGGACCAGGTTTGTGATTGGATTCAGGATTTCCTAGAAGAAAGAACACAACATGTCATTCTTAACGGTTCAAAATCTGCAGATGTAGAGGTAATTTCGGGAGTACCGCAGGGAAGCGTGATAGGACCTTTATTGTTTACAATATACATAAATGACTTAGTTGACAACATCGGTAGCTCCGTGAGGCTATTTGCAGATGACACGGTTGTCTACAAGAAAGTAGCAACATCAGAAGACTCGTACGTACTCCAGGAGGACCTGCAGAGGATTAATGCATGGTGCGACAGCTGGCAGCTTTCCCTAAACGTAGATAAATGTAATATAATGCGCATACATAGGGGCAGAAATCCATTCCAGTACGATTATGCCATAGGTGGTAAATCATTGGAAGCGGTAACGACCGTAAAATACTTAGGAGTTACTATCCGGAGCGATCTGAAGTGGAATGATCACATAAAACAAATAGTGGGAAAAGCAGGCGCCAGGTTGAGATTCATAGGAAGAATTCTAAGAAAATGTGACTCATCGACGAAAGAAGTAGCTTACAAAACGCTTGTTCGTCCGATTCTTGAGTATTGCTCATCAGTATGGGACCCTTACCAGGTTGGATTAATAGAAGAGATAGACATGATCCAGCGAAAAGCAGCGCGATTCGTCATGGGGACATTTAGTCAGCGCGAGAGCGTTACGGAGATGCTGAACAAGCTCCAGTGGCGGACACTTCAAGAAAGGCGTTACGCAATACGGAGAGGTTTATTATCGAAATTACGAGAGAGCACATTCCGGGAAGAGATGGGCAACATATTACTACCGCCCACATATATCTCGCGTAATGATCACAACGAAAAGATCCGAGAAATTAGAGCAAATACGGAGACTTACAAGCAGTCGTTCTTCCCACGCACAATTCGTGAATGGAACAGGGAAGGGGGGATCAGATAGTGGTACAATAAGTACCCTCCGCCACACACCGTAAGGTGGCTCGCGGAGTATAGATGTAGATGTAGATGTAGAAATCTCACTTTGAAAAACAAATTGTATTTCATGAGTATTCTAGTGTAAAATGTTAATTACAGTCAGAGCCTACCTTTCCGATACTGCACAGGGTTTTCTTCATTTAATTAAATAATTATGTCAGTGTAATAATGAAAACAAATTAGATAAGACAAAAAATATTTAATTTTACATCTTATCAAATAATCCACAACAAGAAGAAGAAAATGCTCTGTAGCAATAAGAAGATAGTCACATAAAAACCCCAATTTCTTGTCGTTGCTAAGCTGAGCACTTCCTGAAGGTACATGATTTTTTTCTCAAAGGTCAACAGAGCTTCTGTAACAAGGTTATAAAAATCTAAGCATTTAAAGTATTTATATTCTATGAATAACAAAAAGGAACATGTGTGCTCTATTATTATTTCATCATGATCTTCTCCTCCTCCTCCTCCTCCTGCTCCTGCTTCTGCTTCTGCTTCTTCTTCTTCTTCTTCTTCTTCTTCTTCTTCTTCATGAAAAGCTCAGGCTTTCAACTGCAGTAGAAGAGGGAAAATTAAATAACATGCAATAAATCTTCAACTTGTGACAGTTTAGTACAAATTAAATATGAATATTATTAAAAGAACTGAAGCAACAAAATTAATAATATCAGTAACAATTTGTTTCTTATTCTTCACACAGGATGGTGTAAAACATTACACAACAGAAATTTTTCTTGAACTGTGAATTTACTGCTTTATTTTAATCATAAGTTATGACAAAAATATAAATTGCGAACAGATCATACACAGAAACTTAGTGGAAGGTGAGTAGATGACGGCAGAAAATATGATGCTGGAACATTGCACATTACTGATGAGCATAAAGCATGCTAACTGAAGAAGAACCCTTCATTCAACAACGGATGTCAAATGGTAGACAATTTGTGAATGTAAGGGTGAACAACATAACTAGGATACTCCAAAGACTTTGTGTGAGGTTCTACATATCAAAATGAAATTTCCAGAAAATGGTGTTACACATAAGAGCAGCTTGCTGAAATCATCTCACTCCTTTGTCTTTCTTCAAGGCTACTTACTGCTGGGTCATACTTCCATGAAATTACTAGTTACAAATAATGGACATGATGGTGTACTTCAGCTATGTACTGAAAAAAATGGAGAGTTTGTGTCATAGTAATATATGTCACTGTTCTCCCATTTTGAAGAACTGGAGCTTTTAGTGCAATTGTTAAAACAATTCACAACATTTTATTTTTTGCTACATAAAATGGGCTTATTTGAACAAATAAAATGTTATGGATGATTTTAACAAGTGCACTAAACACTTCAGTTTTTGACCACTGTTATTTTTGGACGGATTTTCGGACTTACGTAATACAAGACAAACAGTTGGAGAATATAACAATACTGAGTAGACAAATACCTACATAAACATTTGAAACATTTTTAAAGCAGTACAAATTATTTACTGTCAGGTTAAATAGTCAACATGACTTCCACAAATAATGATGCTCATCTGTATGAGTATGTACAGTAAAAAGAACAGATTGAGGTATTTCTGCCTATTATGGCCACAGGCCCCCCCAAGAACCATGGACCTTGCCATTGGTGGGGAGGCTTGTGTGCCTCAGCAATACAGATAGCCGTACCGTAGGTGCAACCACAATGGAGGGGTATCTGTTGAGAGGCCAGACAAATGTGTGGTTCCTGAAGAGCAGCAGCAGCCTTTTCAGTAGTTGCAGGGGCAACAGTCTGGGTGATTGACTGATCTGGCCTGGTAACACTAACCAAAACGGCCTTGCTGTGCTGGTACTGTGAACGGCTGAAGGCAAGGGGAAACTACAGCCTTAATTTTTCCCGAGGGCATGCAGCTTTACTGTATGGTTAACTGATGATGGCGTCCTCTTGGGTAAAATATTCCGGAGGTAAAATAGTCCACCATTCGGATCTCCAGGCGGGGACTACTCAGGAGGACGTCGTTATCAGGAGAAAGAAAACTGGCGTTCTACGGATTGGAGAGTGGAATGTCAGATCCCTTAATCGAGCAGGTAGGTTAGAAATTTAAAAAGGGAAATGGATAGGTTAAAGTTAGATATAGTAGGAATTAGTGAAGTTCACTGGCAGGTGGAACAAGACTTTTGGTCAGGCGAATACAGGGTTATAAATACAAAATCAAATAGGGGTAATGCAGGAGTCTGTTTAACAATGAATAAAAAAATAGGAGTGTGGGTAAGCTACTACAAAAAGCTTAGTGAACACATTATTGTGGCCAAGATAGACACGAAGCCCACGCCTACTACAGTAGTACAAGTTTATATGCCAACTAGCTCTGCAGATGACGAAGAAATTGAAGAAATGTATGATGAAATAAAAGAAATTATTCAGATAGTGAAGGGAGACGAAAATTTAATAGTCATGGGTGACTGGAATTCGGTAGTAAGAAAAGGGAGAGAAGAAAACGTAGTAGGTGAATATGGATTGGGGCTAAGAAATGAAAGAGGAAGCCACCTGATAGAATTTTGCACAGAGCACAACTTAATCATAGCTAACACTTGGTTCAAGAATCATAAAAGAAGGTTGTATACATGGAAGAAGCCTGGAGATACTGACAAGTTTCAGATAGATTATGTAATGGTAAGACAGAGATTTAGGAACCAGGTCTTAAATTGTAAGACATTTCCAGGGGCAGATGTGGACTCTGACCACAATCTATTGGTTATGAACTGTAGATTAAAACTGAAGAAACTGCAAAAAGGTGGGAATTTAAGGAGATGGGACCTGGATAAACTGACTAAACCAGAGGTTGTACAGAGTTTCAGGGAGAGATTAAGGGAACAATTGACAGGAATGGGGGAAAGAAATACAGTAAGGAAGAATGGGTAGCTTTGAGAGATGAAGTAGTGAAGGCAGCGGAGGATCTAGTAGGTAAAAATATGAGGGCTAGTAGAAACCCTTGGGTAACAGAAGAAATATTGAATTTAATTCATGAAAGGACAAAATATAAAAATGCAGTAAATGAAGCAGGCCAAAAGTAATGCAAACGTCTCAAAAATGAGATCGACAGGAAGTGCAAAATGGCTAAGCCGGGATGACTAGAGGACAAATGTAAGGATGTAGAGGCTTCTCAAACTAGGGGTAAGATAGATACTGCCTACAGGAAAATTAGAGAGACCTTTGGAGAGAAGAGAACCACTTGTTTGAATATCAAGAGCTCAGATGGAAACCCAGTTCTAAGCAAAGAAGGGAAAGCAGAAAGGTGGAAGGATAGTATATAGATGGTCTATACAAGGGCAGTGTACTTGAGGACAATATTATGGAAATGGAAGAGGATGTAGATGAAGATGAAATGGGAGATACAATACTGTGTGAAGAGTTTGACAGAGCACTGAAAGACCTGAGTCGAAACAAGGCCCCGGGAGTAGACAACATTCCATTAGAACTACTGACAGCCTTGGGAGAGCCAGTCCTGAAAAAACTCTACCATCTGGTGAGCAAGATGTATGTGACAGGCGAAATACCCCCAGACTTCAAGAAGAATATAATAATTCCAATCCCAAAAAAAGCAGGTGCTGACAGATGTGAAAATTACCGAACAATCAGTTTAATAAGTCACGGATGCAAAATACTAACGTGAATTCTTTACAGATGAATGGAAAAACTGGTAGAAGCCGACCTCGGGGAAGATCAGTTTGGATTCCGTAGAAATACTGGAACACGTGAGGCAATACTGACCCTACAACTTATCTTAGAAGCTAGATTAAGGAAAGGGAAACCTACGTTTCCAGCATTTGTAGACTTAGAGAAAGCTTTTGACAATGTTGACTGGAATACTCTCTTTCAAATTCTGAAGTTGGCAGGGGTAAAACACAGGGAGCGAAAGGCTATTTACAATTTGTACAGAAACCAGATGGCAGTTATAAGAGTCGAGGGACATGAAAGGGAAGAAGTGGTTGGGAAGGGAGTGAGACAGGGTTGTAGCCTCTTCCCGATGTTATTCAATCTGTATATCGAGCACGCAGTGAAGGAAACAAAAGAAAAATTCGGAGTAGGTATTAAAATCCATGGAGAAGAAATAAAAACTTTGCGGTTCGCCGATGATATTGTAATTCTGTCAGAGACAGCAAAGGACTTTGAAGAGCAGTTGAACGGAATGAACAGTGTGTTGAAAGGAGGACATAAGATGAACATCAACAAAAGCAAAATGAGGATAATGGAATGTAGTCGAATTAAGTTGGGTGATGCTGAGGGAATTAGATTAGGAAATGAGACACTTGAAGTAGTAAAGGAGTTTTGCTATCTGGGGAGCAAAATAACTGATGATGGTTGAAGTAGAGAGGATATAAAATGTAGACTGGCAATGGCAAGGAAAGCGTTTCTGAAGAAGAGAAATTTGTTAACATCGAGTATAGATTTAAGTGTCAGGAAATCATTTCTGAAAGTATTTGTATGGAGTGTAGCCATGTATGGAAGTGAAACATGGACGATAAATAGTTTGGACAAGAAGGGACTAGAAGCTTTCAAAATGTGGTGCTACAGAAGAATGCTGAAGATTAGATGGGTAGATCATATAATTAATGAGGAGGTATTGAATAGGATTGGGGAGAAGAGAAGTTTGTGGGACAACTTGACTAGAAGAAGGGATCGGTTGGTAGGACATGTTCTGAGGCATCAAGGGATCACCAGTTTAGCATTGGAGGGCAGCGTGGAGGGTAAAAATCGTAGAGGGATACCAAGAGATGAATACACTAAGCAGATTCAGAAGGGTGTAGGTTGCAGTAGGTTCTTGGAGATGAAGCAGCTTGCACAGGATAGAGTAGCATGGAGAGCTGTATCAAACCAGTCTCAGGACTGAAGACCACAACAACAACAATGGCCGAAGGTTCTGCATTGCATCTCTAAATGTGGTCTGGGGTCTTGGGCCAAGTTCTCCATTTAATAATAATAATAATATTAATAATAACAATAATAATAATGAAACTGGAAGAAGATTAAGAGGTCCATAAGTTATCAACCAATCTGTTTGCTTCTAATTCAGTATCTGCATTGATGCTGAAGTAAATTGTGCAAGCAGCCATGCTGAAAGTACATACTATGATGTTTAATTAGGGTTAAATTGTCAAGAACTGCTGGCAAAATGCCTGAAGATATTGGTGTAAAAATAAAACATAGACCAATGATGAAGTCACCTGTGATTCCACATCATTCATTTACAGTCTGTCGTTGCTGAAATTAAATGTACAAGTTCAGTAAGGATTCTTTACCATCCAGTAAAACATTATACATAAATTTACACTCTGTTTCATCTGTAAACAATGCCGTGTTCACAAGAAAGATCAGTTGTCTCACAGACTCAACATAAATATACAAAACAAGGGCAACTGCTGGAAATTATCTCCATGTAACTGCTGATTAAGATTGATATGGAAAGGAATGAAATGAGATGAGATGAGATGAGATGAGATGTAATGCTGGTGCAATATTCAAAGCACATCTGATCAACTGATTCCTGCTCCAGTTGCAATATTTAATGAATTGAAAATAAATAAATAAAATAAAAACACTTTCAGTGTGTAGCATGACAGATTATTCCCATCGTAACAGATAATAGGGTTTCCTCCTGTTCCATTAATGAATGAAGCGCAGGAAGAATTTGCTTAAACACATCTGTGCATTCTGTAATTAGTCTAATCTTGTCCTTGCTATCCCAATGGGAATGATAGGTAGAGGGTTTTAATATATTTCTAGATTCTCCACTTGAAGTTGATTCTTGAAACTTACTACATAAGCTTTCATGGGGCAGTTTGTGTCTATCTTCCGATCTTTTAGCATCTCCGTAATGCTCTCATATGGGTCAGAGAAACCTGTGACCATTTGTGCTGCCCTTATTTGTATACATTCAATATATCCTGCTAGTCTAATTTATACTGATCCCACACACTTCAGCAATATTCAAGGATGTTTTGAATGAGTGTTTTGTAAGCTGAACTGATTGCATTTCCATAGAATTCTGCCAATGAACCAAAGTCTGCCACCTGCCTTACCTACAACTGAGCCCATGTAATGCTTCCAATGTTCTGTTGGATATCCCTACAAGCTGTTACAACCAAAGTATTTTTATGAGTTGACTGATTCCAACTGTGACTCATTGATACTATGTCTTATCATTTAGTAAAGTGTAAAATTTTACATTTCTGTACATTTAAGATGAGATGCCAGTATTTATACCACTTGGAAATCCTATCAAGGTATGACTGAATATTTGTGCAGCTATTTTCCAACGTTATTTCATTACAGATAACAGAACAGCTTCATCTGGAAAAATGTGAGTTTACTACTAACACTGTCTGCAAGGTCATTAATACACAACATGAACAACAAGGGTCCCAACATTCTTCCCAGGACACACTCAAAATTCCTTCTACACCTTTCAATGACTCTCCATTCGAGATAACATGCTGTGTCTTCCCTGTCACAAAATCCTCAGTCCAATCACAAACTTCATTTTATACCCTATACAAGTGTATTTTCGATGATAAGTTGGGTGTGGTAACAAGTCAAATGCTTTTTGGAAGTCAAGAAGTGCTGCATCTACCTGACTGCCCTGATCCATGGCTTTCAATAAGTCATGTAAGAAAAGTGTGAGCTGGGTTTTATAAGACTGATGTATTTGGAATCCATGCTGGTTGGCACACAGAAGGTTATTCTGTTAGAGATACCTCATTACATTTGAGCTCAGAATATGTTACAAGATTCTAAAACAAATGGATATCAGAGATATTGGATAATAGTATTGTGGATCATTCCTGCCTCTCTTTTATACAGGTATGACTTTCTTCCAACTACTGGCCATAGCTTTTTCCTGAAGATTTTTATGGTATAATATATTAAGAAAGAGGTTTACTCAACTGTAAATTCAGGGTAGAGTGTGATAGGGATTCAGTGGGTCCTGGAGCTTTGTTTATATCTAACAATTTCAGATGTTTGTCAATGCCAATGACACTAATATTTATTTCACTCATCTTTGAAGAGGTATGAGAATTAAATTGGGCCAATACTTTTGGATTTATACAGTCCTGTGTTGCACATTAGTGTCTGCCCACTTAACTTAGCTGCCACTAACAGCCTTTACATGTGGTCAAAATGTATTTGGGTTTTCTAAAGGATACTTTGATGACAATCTGCTGTGATAGTTATCAAAGGCTTCATGCATTGCTCTCTTGACAGCCAAAGTTTTATAATTCTACATTTTTCACCCTTTAGTCCTGTGCTTTGTTTTACATCAATTATGTAGTAGTTGCTGTTTCTTTACAGTGACTGTATACCATTATACCATTCCTCCTCCCCCCCCCCCCCCAAAAAAAAAAAAAAAAAAAAAAAATCACGACCTGTTCTGTTTAAACTTGAGCCATAGTTCTCATACATGCTACTGATGTCCTCATTGAGATATGAAACTACTGCCTCTTTATCTGCTTTGTTGAACAAAGTCTCTTTTTTGCAAGCAGATCAAATACCATGTCAAGTCACACTAATGTGATCAACTTTAAAAAGCCAGAATAACCATCTTTTGCAGTGCAGATTGCGGCAAGACATGTACAAAGAGAAACAGTGAGATTCTGAAAGGTACTGACAGTGACGTGCAATCATGCTGACTCCAGTGCCATGGCCAGCTGCACTAAGGTTCTTGGTTTAAGATCCACAATGTGAATAGCCTGATCGAGGTGGTCCACAGATTCTCAACTGGGTTTAGATTGGGGAGTTTGGTGGCCAGGGGAATATGGTAAACTCATCCTGCTGCTCTTCAAACCACACACCTACACTGTGAGCTATGTGCTGCTGGTAGATGCCACCATGCCATGGAAAAACAAACTGAAGGTACGGGTGGATATGGTAACTAAGAACAGATCCATCTGCCCAGCTCCATCTGTTTATGCTCCATCAGACAGATGGAGTTCAGTATTTCTATCAGCTCCATCTGTTTATGCTCCATATGTCTGATGGAGCATAAAATGTGATGCATCTGAAAAGGCCACCTGTCGACACTCACTGGACATCCACATGTGGTATTGGCTTGCAAATTCCACACATTGTCACCGATTAACAGCAGTCACCACGGATCACAGAACAAGGGGCTTGCTGCAGAGACCTGTACGAAGCAATGTTCAATGAACGGTCATTGAGGATACACTGTTTCATCTGGGTGGTCACTTGTTCAACAGTTGGACACCTATTTGCCTGAACACATCATTCACTCCAGACAACTATGGTTCATGGTTCACCCCAGTTGCCTCGGTGCTGGTTTTTGATAGTGCCATTTTGCCATCCACAGTATGCTTTAATATCAGTGGCATACAAACAGTTAAACTCAGCCTTGGCCCAAAACCTAATGGTCCTGTACTTTTGAATGTCAGATAAATTGCTCCTTTTCTGCAATACAAAAATGACTGTTCTGTTTTCCACATCTCCCATGACACACTTTATACACTCTCCATTGCTAGTGTTGCCATCTGTGAGTGGTTATTGCAAGTTGACATCAGACACAGATGGCTGTCACATTAATGTGGCTGGATCATGTATATTTCCATTGTGAGAATGGTTCCAAACTATATGTTCTAGATAGTTTTCAAAGCATGCATTTAGTATGTTTCACAGAATGGCTTGTCATGCCCAGCACTAGTAATTATCTCAACTGACTGCCAGGTGATTAAAATCTGCTCCAATGGTTATGGTATGTTTGGGGAACTTACTTACTAGCATACTGAGATTATCTCTGAAGCACCCTGTTATACCTTGTTGGAGGTCTGGTTGTTGACAGAAGGATCCAACTATACGTTTATGCATTCCCCTGACACCAAGTCTTGGCCAAATAATCTTGCATGCTGCTTCAGTTTCTATGTCCAGGACTATGTTTCATGGGTACTGCAACAAATACACCACCGCCATTTCCCATTAGCCTAGCCTTTCGATGTATGCTTAGATTTTCCCCAAAAATCTCACTATTATCAATTTGTGGTTTTAACCAGGTTTTTGTATGTACTATTACGTGAGCTCCACTGTATTTTTAGGAGCAGTTCCAAGTCTGGCACTTCATTGTGAATCCTTTGGCAGTTAACAACTAGGATTTTAATACTCTCACATATGAGGGGCATTTCTTTGGATCTTACACTGATACTTCTGGGTCCTCTACAGCTGCTATTGTATGGACTGGTTAGAGAATCACCTAATTAAAAAACAGAAAAGAAAAGAAAACGCACACACACACACACACACACACACACACACACACACACACACACAGTCAGCTACCTGGGTAGCAGCTTCTGATATGTTGTGCATACCTGACCATTTAGAGCGACCTTGCTGTTCTCATTTCTGTGGTGCAAGTGTAGGAGGTCACTGCATAGCTTGTTACAGAATCTTCAAAGTCTCTAGTTCCAGTCTTTCACTCAACTCAGAATCAGGGGACAGCAGTCAGTTCTGGGGATGATGCTGCAGATTTTGAGCTTTTTTTCAATACTCCATGAGTAAGGCTAGTCTTCTCGACCTCCTCTGACTGACACTGGAATGATTCAAGTATGTTCCTTCCAATCCTATAGTACCATTTCCCTACAGGGTGCCATTATTTGCCAAATGTTTGAACTACTGAGGAGATTGCATTAACAGAAGAGGATAGTACCTGAGGACCGTCAGTATCTCTGTTATGTGAATGTCAGTATCCCTCCCAACATGCCCATTCATAGCAGCTTCCAAACACAGTAATTTGGGCGATTTTCAGCTCTTCCAAACATCAACTAACTGATCATGTACCCAGAAACAGAATATACTGTGGGGCTGCATTGTTGCTGGTGCAATATTTTACAGAACAGCTAACTAAGCTTGCTGATTCTCTGTTAATTTATGGGTCTGATATGCTACAAATATTAGCATTTTAATTTAAGAACCAAAACAATTAATAGCCAAAAATACATTTCTGTTATGACAAGAGAAAAACCTGGGATAAAATTTACTCATTCCCTGAAACATTTTTGAGTTCATGGTCAGTAACAAAAAGTCTCTTTCTTAAGCTTCACCAGCTGTGGATACCACATCTGCAGTGTAAAGCAGAAGTTATTGAAATATACCAATAGCCTTACCGAACACTTATTGACAGACAATATCCTATCCAGCTCATCCATAGACACATCTCCCGTGCCATCTCCTCCTATTACTTCAGTAAATCTGTTAATCTGCCGTCAACCACACTCTTCTGATCACCCAGTATCAACCTGGCCTTGAAAAGTTCAACCACATCCTTCACTAAGGCTTCAGTCACCTTTCATTGTGCCCTGAGATGAGGTATTTGCTACCCAAAATCCTACCCACATTACCCAAAGTTGTGTTTCATAACCAGATGTCTACTCGCATGAAAGACCTCCACCAAACTATGGCAAAACACAAACTTAACCAACCAGTTGCCGAACATGCTGTGCACTACACAAATAACTTCATCAGCTGCTTCACTACATAAGCCTTTTGGAGACTCCCTTCCAGCACAAGCTTCTCTGAACTACACTGGCAGGAATTTTCTGTACAGTTTATGCTGTGCTTTTGCAGTCTCCCTGGCCTACCCTACTGCAACCTGATTCACACTGACTCCCCTTATCTTTTCCCTTCTCTCTTCTGTCCACACCACTCCTCCTGTGTCCAGATGTGTACTGCCTTCTTTCACCAATCTCCCCCCATACAGGCATTTCCTACATTCCTCTCCCTCTCATTCCTTTCCCCTCTCCCCACTTTTCCATTCCCCTCTCTTTCTCTCTTCCTTCCCTATTTCTCTCTTCATCTCCACTTTCCTCTCCTTTCCTCCCCCACACCTTTCCACACTCTATCTCTCACATGCTCTCTCTTCTAAACTCCTTTCATCTTACTGTGCAACCGCTATATAATCTGTCAAAAGACCTGCCTCACACTATCCTGCTACCCCTTTCTCGCTTTGTGCGTCCTTCCCTAGCCCATTCTGAATTCCGTCTGCCCAGGCAACTGACAATCAATGGTCAATGTCACCACAGCAATCGGTGTCTGTGTGATCATGCATGTGAATGTGGGTACTTTTGCTTGACAAAGAACAAGACATTGAAACCTAGTTAAATACCATTTTCTGCTGTGCGCTTCTATATGCATCACATGCCAATCGGCTATAGGAACACTACAGTTGATAACAGAAGGTAAAAGAAGAAAAGAGTGAAGAACAATATCTTAGTTAGATAAAATAAAGCAGTGGACCAAATTACCACGCGCAGATTAACTACTACTTACTGTGGTTCACAGAATAAAGATGCATTGTATGATCACCAGCAGTCATTCAAGGATAGACAGATGATGATGATGATGATGATGATGATGATGAAGAAGAAGAGGAATTGACTTATATTACTGCATTTCGGCCTTTTCCTGAACATTAGTGTAATTTTATGTTTCATCAATCAGTTGAAGTACTCCCTGTGTTACACAAGATTTCTTTGCAGTTACCATCTTTTTATCAATATTTACCTATAAAGCAGGTCATTACCCATTTTAGAAATGTCCACTCCTCTTCAACTGAACTGTCTACTGTGGAATTCATTGCACAGTATCAGAAGCCTTATAGAACTTCATACATGCCTCATCATTCTTCAGCACTTCTGTATACCCACTCTGTTCTACACTGACTCTTCTGGATGATTCTCTTACACTTAAGACTACTCTTCATCAGTACTAAATTGTAATTTTAGTCTGTCTCTGCCCCTAGGTGCATTTTACTATCCAATATCTGATTTCTGAATCTCTGTCTGACCATGACATAATCCAGCATAAATCTTCCTGTATCTCCACACCTTTTCCAAGTGTACCTTCCTCTCTTGTGATTTTTGAACTGAGTATTCACTGTTACTAGCTGGAATTTGTTGCATAACTCAAATTAATCTCTCTCCTCTCTCATTACTACTACCGATCCCTTATTCTCCCATAACTCTGTCTTCTATTCCTTCCTCTACAGCATTCCAGTCACCAAGGATTATTAGATTTTCATGTTCTTTTTACATGATGAATTACTTTTTAAAAAAATGTTCAAATGTGTGTGAAATCTTACGGGACTTAACTGCTAAGGTCATCAGTCCCTAAGCTTACACACTACTTAACCTAAATTATCCTAAGGACAAACACACACACCCATGCCTGAAGGAGGACTCGAACTTCTGCTGGGGACTAGCCGCACAATTACTTCTTATGCCACTGTCTTTAGTAGTAAAGGTACACATGAGAAGGTGGTAGTTTCTGTACCCTATAATGAAGGAAGATTAGGGTTTAACGGGCCATCAATGACAAGTCCATTAAGAAACAGAGCACACGCCAGGAGTGAGAGAAGGATGGACAATGGAATCAATCATGTCCTATTCATAGGAACTATGCTGTAATTTGCATTAATTGATCCAGGAAAATCTAAATCAGGGTGGCTGGCTATGGATTTGAGCCACTGTCCTCTTGAATGGCAGTTCAGTGTGCTATCTACTGTGCCACCTCACTTGGTTTGTACCTAATCTGACAGGGGAGTGTCAAATGTATGTCTGCTGACTTGTTGTTGTCCAGCATTAAAGTGGTTTTTGATTTGCTTGAGATGCTAGAGAAAATTCTAGTTAAATGATACTCTGAACCACTGCATGGTTACAGGAGCACTGTCTTTCAGCCACAGTAGCTAACTCTGATACGAATGTTCGTGAGTGTAGTCACCTTTGTTTAGATCACTTTTCAATCAGAGATTTTATAATAAAATTTACCCCAATCCAAAAGAAAATGTTACAACTAGAAATGACTTGTCTGAGAATGCTAGATGACAAAGACAAGAACAATTTTAACTGCAGCAGGCCAACTATATTATTGCACTGCATTATTTTGCATGTTACTCTTGTTTCATTTGTAAATAGCTATAATGTATTCATATACCTTTGTTAAACACTCTCCATAGTGCTGTGGAGTGTAAAATTACAAAAACGAGTGTAGTACTTGGTCTACTACACTCAAGAATGGTGCAGGAGGTCAGTTTTAAGTTAGTGATATTGAGGCTAAGGACAATAATATGTTAGCTCTCTCAGGTGAACGTAAAAATAATAAGGCCATTCCAGAGCACTTTCCCACAAAAGACAAAGGTCCCGAGTACGAGTCACGGTCTGGCACACAGTTTTAATCTGCCAAGAAGTTTCAATGAGTCCACTGTTCATGTGGTCTGTTCATAAAATTCCTGAACTTTGACCATAACATTTTTCGATGCTTACCTTTTACTTATTGTGTATGGCCTCCTTCAAAATACTCTCCTCCACAATTGATACACCACTCCCAATGCCTTTTACACTTCTGGAGGCAGTCTCAATACACTCCTTGAAAATCGTGCAAAGTGCTGTCCGTGAATTTTCTGTTATCTTGTCTGCTGTTGCAAATATCCATTCGATCAATGGGTTTTCAACTTTAGATTTAAAAAAAAGGCCACAGGGGCGAGGTCCCTCAATTTGTGCAGTGCAAAAGCTTTTCGCAGAGTGCAAGGCAAAGGAGGTCTTTCTGGTCTTGATTCATGAACCGTGGGACAAACTTGGTGGCAACATGACGCATTTTAAGATGCTGTGTCAGGATTTCGTGACATGATATAACTGAAATGTTATGTTCTTCTGCAATCTCTTGGACAGTCAGTCTTTGATTGGCATGTGCAATTTTGCTGACGTTACTGACATGACCGTCATCGTCAGACATTGAAGGGTGTCCTGAACAGGGATCATCTTTAACTTCCATCCAGCTATTTTCAAACCACATGAACTATTCATAACACCGAGTATGGCTTAAGAACTCATCACAATAGGTTGCATCATTGGATGTGATTCATGCAAAATTTAATGCAGATGTGTTGCTGCTCTAGCTCTGCCATCTCAAAATTCACAAACTGTGTGAAACAAATTCTACTCAATGCAGCACTGAAAAATAACTGACATACAACAATCAAACAATGGAAAATCCAGGATGGAATGTAACAATATTATGAAAAGGAAAGTTGCCACTCACAATATAGGGGAGACGCTGTGTTGCAGATGGGCATGTGGCTTCAGCTGCCACAGCCTGCAATTGTGTGTGTGTGTGTGTGTGTGTGTGTGTGTGTGTGTGTGTGTGTGTGTGAGAGAGAGAGAGAGAGAGAGAGAGAGAGAGAGAGAGAGAGAGAGAGAGATCTACTTACGACAAAGGCCTTTGATGGCTGAAAGCTTATATATATTGTTGTGACAGTCTTTTTGTTGTCCCTATCTGCAACTCAGCATCTCCGCTATACGGTGAGTGGCAGTTTCCTTTTCATAATATTGTGACATATGACAATGAAACTTCCAGCTGTTATACTTTAAACATAGGCATGTGCAGGGATGAATACTGCATTTTGCTCCAATATATCACTGGCGCAAAATTATGAATGTTCCGGAATTTTTTGAACAGACCTCATGTGTGTTCTGTCAAGAAATTTTGGTGACTGGAGACCAAAAATGTCTTCTGTAGGAATCAACATAGATTCCAAAGACAAGCTTGCTCTGTTCATCCATGAGACACAAAGGCAGCATACAGTAGTGCCCAGGTTGATGCAGTGTTTCCCAATTTCTTGATTGCATTTGATATAGTTCCACATTGTCATCTAAACAAAATATGACCATGCAGAATATCAGGCCATCTTTGCAATTGGACTGAAGAGTTCCTAGCAAACAGACTACAGCATGTCATTCCTATTAGAGGGATATCTTCAGACATAAAAGTAACTTCAGGCATACTGTATAGCTAATAAAATTGTGAATACATCATGAAGGTAGAATAAGAGAGACTTGAACTGGCATGGAGACTTACCATCAATCATTTCTCCTGCACGCTATTCACAAATGGAACACGGAAATGGCAGCATGGAAGGGTGGGGGTGGGATGGTGGGGGTAGATAGTAGTACACACAGTACACTCTACCACACACCTTATAGCAGCCTCTGGAGTATAAAAGTAGATGTAGATCAACCTGGCATGTGTTTAAATTGTGGTTAAAAGAAAAGGAGTTTTATTCCTTACAGAAAGTAAAACATGTTGTAGTACAGAATGGAAAACACAGTTCCAGTAATCAGATGCTTTAGTATAGAATGGAAAACACTGTTTCCTTACACTGAGATATGAATACTAGTTCTTCCTTCATCTTATAGTGAGCCAGTGGCAAAATGGTGAAAATATGGGTGAGAAAATGATAACTTAGTTTAAATAAATGAATATTCATGAGGTTTCTCACATCCCAAGTTGTTCTGCAAGAAAAGAAAGATTAAAAAAGTTTAGCATTAATATCCCATTGACAGCTAAATTATTGCAGATGGAGCAGAAACTTAGATGGGCAAAGAATGGCAAGGAGATCAGCTAATGTGCTTTCAAAGAAACCACCCAGATATTTTTCCCTTAAGTGATTTATGGAAACAACAGACATCTAAGGGTGGATGGTCAGATGAAGAATTGAACTGCCATCCTCTGCCTAATGCACCACATTACTGAGTGTGTTATACAAGTTGTCCCACTTAAAATAGGCACAACTCACGAATTGGTTAATCACCTCTAGTCGAACTGCTTGTAAAGTGACAAAATTGTCTTGAAAGTCGGCTACATGTCATTTTATCAGAAAGTTAAGTGCAGCTTTGTGTTGATGTATCAGTTGTTGTGAGGGGTTTTTATTGTTGAGATGTTACAGAAATGGGGCAGCTCGCATTAGAACAGCTAATTGATATGGTGGATTGTTACATAAAGGCAGGATCCATCAAGAAATGTAATGAAATGTTTCAAGTGAAGTATCCTAGTAGGAAACTCCCCACAACCAGCTCTATTCAAGATCTGTACAAGAAAGGGAGGTGCTGTAGGTTTCATTCAGAATATGCAGAGGAACAGGCGACTGACAGTGAGGATCCCTGAAACTACAGACAGAATTACAGAATTTGCACGAACATTACGATAAGTTCCACAAGTCGGTAAGGAGTTATTTCACAGCAGATTGGTGTATCTTGTACATCATGTCAGCATATACTAAAAGATATGAAATTAAAAGCCTACTGTGTGTGTGTGTGTGTGTGTGTGTGTGTGTGTGTGTGTGTGTGTGTGTGTGTGTGGGAGTGAGCATGAGGAAAAGAAAAAGAGTGTTCATTACTGAAACTAGCTTTTAACATCAATTGCTAAAAGTTACTTGGACCCCTTTCTTTACTTCATGCCAAATGAGGCCTGGTTTCATTTGTCAGGTTATGTAAACTCCCAGAACTGCAGATAATAGTTGGAGGACAACCCTCATATTCTGCTTGGAGAACCACTCTACTCAGGGGAGATAGATGTTTGGTGTGTGTTGCCCGGCATGCGCATTATTGGCTTCATATTTTTCAATTACACCTTAAACAATGCCAGATATCTATAACACATTGATTCTTTCTTTGCACAATTAACAGATTCAGAGAAGTTGTATAGGGTATTCCAACAATATGGAGCAACTGCTCATACATCCAACCAAAGGACGGCCCACCTCAGCAACATGTTCCTGGAGACAGACTTGTCAGTACAGGCCTGTGCCGCCCCCCCCCCCTCCCCCACCCCTCCAGGATTCCCAGAATTAACAATGCACAACCTTTATTTATGAGGCATATTAAAAAGCAAAGTGCATGTTCACAATTCTCACAAAATATACAATCTTAAATGGAACGTCACCAGGGAAATCAACATCATCACGCCTGCAGAATTATAGCCTGTTGCTGGTAATGTCATTACATGACGTAAGTGATGCTTGGATGCCCACGGCCACCATTTCTAGTGTTAGTTCATTGTTACTTGAATCTCAGGCATGATGCATGCCAGTTTTGTGTGGGACGTCCTTAACAAGACTTTTATAAACCATTATCTTCATGACACGACATACATGCCCGGAACCTCTGCCCAAGAAGCCCACAGGCCTGATATTGTTTTGATACTTCAAACTCTAATGCATAATTACTGACAAGCAACTCCATACTTGAGCACCAACATTCACATGATGACTGTACATTTCAGAAAAATATCACACAGTTATCATCATTCATAGTTCTGCAGATACACCTTCTGCTGATGTACAAAATCATCATGATGGTTATTAGCTATTGCCAGTATGATTCGGCTTTTGGATATATGTGCTTAACTGACACATAAATGTGTAAAAGTTGTTTGAGGAAACCACACAACAGTGCCCTTCTTTCCAACTCCTACCCATCCACCACCAATTAATTACTACTAGAGCTCTGCAAAGTTTTATGGGTGTCAGTTGACCTCTGATATTTCAAGTGCTTCCATGACGTACTCACAAGATGCTACTCTGTCAAGATACATCAGCTGTGAATAATGATTAATGTTCATTATTGCAGAAACATAACCACAGGTGTGTTTCTATGTTTCCAGCTACGCTGATGATTCCATTACACAAAATGTAATTGTCAACACAACTGCATACCTGTAAACATGCAACTAATCAGTTATGTTGAGAAGACCTCTGAAATCACACAGCAAAGCAAACCAATTCTCTGAAGTTTAAAGCAAAATACATAATTAAGTTAAGTACAATATAATAATGGATATCTGGAGAAATAAGAAAATACCCACAGACTGGGAAGAAGCCATTATAATACTACCATACAAGAAAGGGGACAAGAAAGTACTGGATAACTACTGGGGCACCTCTCTCTTAAACATAGGGTACAAGGTTTTGTTGAGAATCTTGCTGAGCAGAGTTGAAGAACAACTGGGGCCAACAGTAGGAGAGTACCAGTGTGGCTTTAAAAAAGGGTGGAACTGTACAGAACAGATATTTGGAATAAAAACGATAAGAGAACATGGACACATGAAAGGAAAAAAGATAATAGTGACATTTATGGACTTCCAAAAGGCTTACGATTCAACTGACAGATGTAAGCTGCTTGATGTGTTAGAAGATAGAGGACTGGATGCTACAACACACACAATAATAAAGGAAATGTTAAGCGACATTACTGCCAGGATCAGGCATCGCAGTACACATCAGACAGCTTCAAAATAAAAACAGGAGTCCAGCAAGAGGATGGACTGTCACCAATTTTATTTAACATGGTTTTGGACGAAGTAGTGAGACAGAGGAGACAACTAAATAGTAAAATGAAAATCAAAGGTGTGCAAATAGGGTACAAGGTCAAACATAATGCAACAGTGGACTGCCTGGCATTCACAGATGACGTGGCACTCTGGAATGAGACAGAAAAAGAGGTAAAGACAGCATTAAAAAATTTAGCCAAAACAGCGAAAAAGGTTGGACTGAAGATTGCATATAAGAAGACGACGACATTGAACACTGAGTCTGGCTGCAAGATACAGGGCCAAGTCGTTGAGAAAGTCAACAGTTTTCATTATTTGGGGGAGAAGATAACTGGTGGCATACAGAGCAACAGTAGGGCAGTAGACAGGGCACAGCTTTTGCAGAAGCTTTGGTATTCAGTGAAAACAACATATGGCAAGAAAAATCTGTCATGGAATGCCAAATTGTGACATTACATAGAAACTGTAAGAAATGCTGCTCTGTATGCATCAGAAATGATCACGCTTGGCGAGAGAGCTTGTATACAGTTGGAGGAGGAGCGGAAAATTTTGAGAGACATATGCAGCACCAAAATACATGGGGATATCTGGATACACAGAACACAACAGGAACTATATGAAAATACTGAACCCATATCGAGCAAGATATGGAAGAGGAGGTTACGATTTCTTGGGAACATCATGAGGATGGACAAGGAGAGGTCAACTACAATGATATGGAATGCAACATGTCATATGGGAAACAACTGGGTGAAGGAAGTCAGAGATGACTGGAAGGCTGGAGGGACAAAAGAAAGGAATCTGCAGGCAGTATCAGAGGACAGGGAGAAGTATAAATGGTTGGTGGATGGTCACAAGTGGCCGGACACCAAAATCAAAGTTGTCTTAACAGAAGAAGAAAGAAACAGAAGAAGCGAGAGAATCAAGAGGTATTGGGAAGAAAGAACACATGCTAAACAAGCCGCATGTGATCCTGAAGGATCCTAATGAAGCGGAAGCAGAAGAAGAAGAAGAAGAAGAAGAAGAAGAAGAAGTTAAGAGTAAGGTCATTGAAATAAGGTCAGTTAGCTCTTCATATTACCATGAATGAATGCCTTTCATGAAATATTTAGATAGATGAAGTTGTGTTAAGGCACAATAATTTTCAATTCAGGTATAGTGGCAAAAATTTTGGGGGGAAATCTCTTTTTCATATTTGTGCTATTGTTCATGTGAAGCAAGAACTAAAATGTGGTAACACAAGAAGCACCTGCAGATGCTTATAATATGAGGACAACACTTAAAAGAGCAAGAAAACGATAAGATTCCCACCCAATAACAGAAGACATAAGTAGTACTCAATGACATGAAACGTTCTGTACCTGCCTGATTTAATTAGTTCTGAGGGGGAGTGATCAGATTCACAATTTCTTTTATTTCCTTGTTCTTTCTGTACATTACTTTCATGTTCTCTCTTCTCTGGGTTAATACCACTACTCACTGTAAGTTCTTCCTCATCTGAGAGAGAGAAATTGTAAATCAGATCTTTTTACCATAAAACTAAATTAGCCTTTCTTTGAGTGTCATTGTGCATTTCTACTGCAATTGTCACAAACATTTTAGAGATTTGATATTTTGGAAATATAATTTCTGAGTTTAGATTTTAGATTTAAAATGCAACATTGTTAATATGTTTATTCCTCATCTCTTTGATAAACACTAAATAATAGTGGCAGTCTTTGCATTTTCAAAACTATTAGCTCTCTTACACTAAATATTGGAGCGATAAAAAAGGGCATTGACACAAAAAGGTTTGTCTGTATGCAGTGACGTAGTGTCAGTGCTTATAGCTTAAACAACAGAACCCTATTATTTTTGAAAAGATGTTCAAAGATCTCACTGTTACTGTTATCTACAAGAAACTACAAATCGCTTCAATTTTCTTGTTTTTACTCTTTGTTCACCACTAATTTTAGAAAAAGTAAAGCCATAGGGCATTATTGGCTGGGAGACCCTAATGGGCAGGTTCAATTGGTTTGATTGTAAAGCTGCTTTCTATCCTTCACACCAGTGTGTGAGCATTTTGTGTTGTTTAAGTGTGACTCTTAAATACATGATTAATATGTGTTTTAAATCTTGTTGGTACACATATTCTTTATCTGTGTTTGAATTTTCAGGTGTTTTTAATATTTAGTTTTTGTTGACAGTTGAAAATAATGTATATGTTTTTGAACGCACAGAAAATTTTCACTTTCGTGAAAGATAGATCAAAAAAATTTGCATTAAATTTTACTTGAAAAATAGAATAGGTCACAAGATCACATTCAAAATATTGATTGTCACTTTTGGCAAATCTACTATGAGTAAGACAAGAGTTTATGAGTGGTATAAATGTTTCGAATAGGGTCGAGAAGATGTTGAAGATGAAAACTGCCCTAGATAACCTAGCACATTAATTACTGACAAAATAGAAGAAATAAAGAAAATGGTTCTGGAAAACTGCCAAATCACTATCAGAGAGGTTGCTGATGGTGTTGGCATGTCCTTTGGCTCATGCCAAGCAATTTTTTTTAGATGTTTTGGGCATGAAACATGTAGCAGCAAAGTCCATTTCAAAAGTGTTGAATTTTGACCAAAAACAATTTTGCACTGAAATTGCTCGGAAATTGCTGAATGAAGTTGACAACAATCCAGAACTTTTAAAGAAGGTTATAAGCCATGACCAAAAACAATTTGTCAAGTTCGATCACATGTGAAGGTTCTTCTCACTGTTTTCTTTGATTACAATGGACTAGTGCATCATGAGTTCCTGCATTATGGTCTTATGGTCAATAAGGAATATTACCTGGAACTTATGTGTCATTTGCATTAAGTGACCTGAAGGAAACAACCAGAATTGTGGCAAAAACACTCATGGAAATTGCATCATCATAATGCTCCTCCTCACACCTCAATGCAAAACCGTTATGTTGCCTCAGCCACTGTATTTGCCGGGTGTGGCCCACTGTGAGTTTTCTCTATTCCTGAGGCTGAAGAGAACCATGAAAGGAGATTGTTTTGTTACCACTGATGAGATAAAAACAGAATTGTTGAAGGAGTTGAACACCATAACAAAAAGTCAGTTTCAGCAGTGATTCCAAGACTGGAAAAAGTGCTGTGGCATAAGTGTATTATATTTGAGGGGGATTTCTTTGAAGGGGACAGAGTTGAAGTTGATGATGAATAAATAAAGATGTGAGAGAAGGAGAGGGTGAACCCGGTGCCAGCACATAGCCTACTCCTCTTGAATAGCACAGAGGACATCTCTGAGCTTAATATCCGCATCCGATGGCAGATCACCATCAGCAATGTCGCATGCCCTAACTTCGTGAGACTCTGTGAATAGGTCTGGAATTTAATCCAGGACATTGGTGCAAAGATTGGTGATCAGGAACTTTATGCCACCAACCCTGCTGACCCCCTCTGCCATAAAGGCAAAGGGAAAAATGCTAAATGCATGCGGCATACTCGGACATCACCCATCCAAGTATTGGAAATGCTCAATAGTGATCGACTTCGGTGATCTGATGGGAAACTGTGTATCCACTGAGGCACGGATGTTAATTTTACTGGCCTAACATTACACCACTTAAGTAGCTTTAGCTCTTGTTGTAGTAGTCCAGTCAGTTAGGCTCTGACTGCTTGGATAAACATATCCTTTTGTGTTGTTATACAGTTCTGTACAGTAATAAATGGATAGGCCGTCTACTTGTCACATGTAGAAGCAAGGGAAGTTGGTCACTCAAAACACCTTGAGGATATGTTGGTCACAGCTGACAGTCTTCAAGCAACATTTGGGGTGAAATCTGTGGCACCTCTGGTGCTTCTAAAAACCCTTCAAACACTGATGTTACTGAGCATAATCTTGCTGTTTATCTTCACCTGAAGGCAAATGGCAGAGCCTGCAGTTTTGTATCTCTCTAGGTGGAAAGAAGACAAATGAGGGTACTGGGGCTGCATGGCTGTCCCCTTATGCCTTAGCAATAGATATGCTCTTGATTTACAACAGTATATTCAAGCCAGCACAGGATTCTCCTAGAAAGTCTGGAGAAACACTGATGGATATTGGGAACACCAAAGTTAGGCACGTAGTAAAGTTCCTGTATTAATGAATATAGCTATCCTTACACACAGGGTGCGAACACGGTTCACAGTTTCTGACTTTCTACCAGAACCAGTCACAGTCCTCTGGTTTGGAGCCATGTGGAAGGTATAAAGCACAAGCACGAACAATTTTTTTATAATCTCTGATGTGGATTTCTTGTTGTTCACTATTTGGTAGAACCAACTGCAGAGCTCACCCTCCCCTTCCTCTTGCCCCTACCACCTCAAAAGGTCAGCCTTATACCACAGAGAAAGCAGCTAGTTCCTATGCTTGGTGATTAATTATATGCTGTAATTGGAGGAAGGAGTGGACTACCCACGTTAAATGTGAAGAACAGCATTCATCCTTGCAGATCAGAAAGAGACTATGTTAATTTGGTACTATTTGACTGCAGAAACATCTACAATAAGATTCAGAATTATAATCCATTAACAGTAATGAAACCCAAATAGGGCGCTGAAATGAAAATTTGGTGAAACTGAAGTGATCATTATGATCAGCAGTGATATCTTAAATTCAGATTGGTGACAGGCTAGATGTCAATGATAGTGGCATATTTATTGCAATAGAGAATGTGATAATATCTAGTAAGATTATCACAGATTCTGAATGTGAAATAATTTATGTGAAGGTGAGCATCAAAGTAGCATCATAAATGGTAATTGGGTTCTTTTATACACCACTCGGCTCAAGAACTATAGTGGCAGAATGTTTAAGAGAAACTGAAGTATACTGTGTTAAATTTTTTGGTAAGCTTTTGTGACATATGTAGAGGGAGATTTCATTTTTTTCAGCTATGGGACATTGCCGTAACTGAAATGAATGCCAGGGATAGCGATTTGATTGAGATTGTTTTTAATGTCTTTTCTGAAAATAACTTTGAGTAGTTAATTAGAGCAGTTTCTTAGAATTCCTGGTAACTATCAGACCAGAATTTTTGTTACAGTGACCATACAACTTATGTCTGTTACAGAGGTAAAAATGAATGTTTAGAAAGGTAGGATCTTTTTGTCTTCAGGGATAAGAAACATTCAGCTCTTGAAATAAAGAGGTAGTGGACAAAATTTAACAGCATTGCACAATGCATTGTAGGCACTTGTGTGCAGAGCAATTTGTGAGGGATTAGAAGGATCCTACATGGCTCAGTAGCCATATTAAATGCTGCCACAAAAGCAAATTGAGCTTCAACACAAATTTAACTGAAGTCAAAGCCCTGTTGACACACAGAAGCTGAGCAAAAGCAAAACGATCTTAACAGAGAAATGTAAAAAGTGTCTAATGATTCTGGTAATAATGTTTTGTTAACTGATATGAGCAGAATCCTAAGAGGTTTTGTTCTTACGTGAAGTCAATAAACCAATGAAAGTGATACATACAGTTACTTAGTGAGCAGACTGGCACTGAAGTTCGTATTAGTTAAATTATTTGCATGTTCCATGGACCATAACTGTGTTCTCTCAGGCACAATGTGAAATGAGCCAGTTTCACAATTACAATACACATTTTATTTGAAAAATATAGTATTCGATACTCCACAGAGGCAGCTGTAAAGAAGATAAAACAATAGTTTTTGTTTAAAGGTATTTTGGTTATCTATTACATTTGTCTCATCAGTGGGTAGGTGGTCAAAGATTTTATAGCTGAATACCACACACTTCTGTGTCACACTAAGCCTGAGTAATGGATAGTGTTATTGGCTCCTCTCTCTAGAATTGTACTTATGTATGTTACTGTCATTTTTTAACTGTGATGTTTGTTGACAATAAATTTCATAGAGGAGTAAATCTGATGTGAGGCTGTTGTTAGTATGATGAACTTTATAAGAGTTGTCTACAAGAGCCACTAGAGTGGACACCATATATTATCCTTATTACAGCTCCTTTGCAACAACACTTCTTTCCTCAATGCTGAGTTATCAAGAACACAATAACAAAACACATTAGTGAATGAATATAGAAAATCTACGTAACTTCTTCAATTTTCATTTAAAAATGTTATGTCATCCATAATGCAAAAATTGCATAGCTTACCCTTTTAAGGAAACCCGAAACTTGTGACTACCAGTTCAAGTTCTTTTTAACATAAAACACTGAAGACTGTACAATATTCTGATTCATTTATTGATGTACCCACATGTATTTTTTATAATGGAGGCTACAATAATTTTCATGTAGATGACACCTATCATGGTGCTGTTGACCATTATAACAGGTGCCACAGAAGCCAGGTGGAATTGCCCTGTTACGCAATAGTGCCCCCACTTGCCTATGTCCACGACACATTTTGAGCTGACATTCCCAGGATGATGGCATATCTAGACATAACCATCGATATGATATGATAAGACATGTGGTCCATCTGACCAAGTGACACATTCCCATTGACTGATGGTCTAATTTCAATTATCAAGCCCACAGCAACCATAACTGATAATGTTACTGACAAGGGGAGGCCGCCAGTTGTGAAATTCAGATTCGATTCATACTGGACATAATAAAAGCTCATTGCCAGAGGTGTAATGTGTCAAAGCACCAAGATGCACTTCTCAGTTGTCGAGAAAATCGACAGTTAAAAGAAACCATTGCAGTGAAATGCTCTCAATGATTAATAATTTTCTACAGCGTTGTGGCGCAGTGGTAAGCGCTCGGGTTCATAGTCCGAAGGTCGCCGGATCGAATCTCGCGCCATGCAGCATTTTTTTTATTATTTGTTTTTAGTAATTCAAATGTGTGAAAATTCCTGGCAATCAGTTGCAACAATTATGCATATAATAAGATGATGAAAGTCGTTTGTCGTGGAAAAATAATACTTGAAATAAAACACAATATCAGAGATAATATTCAAGTGGATACAATTTATTGAAAAGTTCGGTATATACTCGCACATAATTAACAATTAGTGACGAGAAGTAGCTGGAGTATCGCACGAACCAGAGTGATAGTTATCATAGAAACATGGAAAGCAGAAAGCAGCACGACATCGAGCGCATCATCGATTTCATTAATGTCTATCAGTTCCTCAACATGAACGAGGGTGTTTTCGGCGAGCATTTGCAGCGTATTCTGGAACATTTCTTCCCCAATTATCATGGCTTCTTCGTTGACTGATGATGACGGTTCTGCTGCGATGCGATTACTGTTACGAAGGAGGCTTTCAAAATACACCACCGCATCTTTCAGTTGTTGTTTCGCCACTTCACTGTATATAGAATCTTCTTCGATCACATCACTTTCATGCGAAGGGCCCGGATTACTCTCTAATTGTACCGCCTCCATTTTTCCGTTTGTTTAACAGGGTGTACTGAAGCTCTCACATACACACTGATATTCGACGATGTTATAAGTTGCGCTAGGGACCGCATCTACCTTCTTTCGAAGTTAGCAGGCAACTACGCTGTTATGCGGCGGCTCGTTTCTGCCCATTCAACATCTGTCCTTCAAGTGTAACGAGCGAGTAACGGAGTTTATATTTCATACCTGCCACAGCAAATTTGTGTTCGTGGGGTCTCTATTCTAATTCGAACGTTTGACTTACACTATACGTATTCGTTTCGGAATATCGTTTCTATGTCTTCCGTTAACTACACGTGGTAAACATTATGAAGACAATTAATAACATTTGTGAAATACAACTTTGTTTGCGGAAAACATAATGATGTTCGAAGTCGCCAGTTTTTCCACGTCAAACCACTTTCAACAACTTATTGTATGCATAATTATTGCAACTGATTGCCGGGAATTTATATATATATATGTGTGTGTATATACATTTGAATTACAAAAAACAAATAATAAAAAAAGTTGCATGGCGCGAGATTCGATCCTGCGACCTTTGGATTATGAACCCGAGCGCTTACCACTGCGCCACGACGCTGTAGAAAATTATCAATCGCAGAGAGTATTTCACCGCAACGGTTTCTTTTAACTGTCGATTTTCTCGACAACGGCTGATAAGTGCATCTTGGTGCTTTGCCACATTACACCTCTGGCCATGAGCTTTTATTGTGTGCAGTATGAATCAAATCTGAATTTCACAATTGGCGGCCTCCCCTTGTGAGTAAACATAAGAACACATAGGTGTTACTTTCCACACAACCTGCCATGTACAACTGGTACCTGATGACCCAGCAGACCCACCACACAACTTTGCCCTGTGCAGTCACTCTGTTGCCAGACGCCTACAGCTGATGCTGCCTGACATCAATGCAATGCAGTAAGGAGGGCACCATGATTGCTGGACACAGCCGGCACAATTTCATATCTGCCAAATCATGTGATGCCACCCACTCCATGGTATCCATATGCTAAACAGACTTCATAGGATTGCTGCCTGCAGTCAAATGCTGAGTTTTCATTCCAAGTAAATGACAAGTCTATGATGCAGTGCTCCCAGACCAAGACAACGCCAGTGCATCACTGATTGGGACAACGGTGAGCATGACTGATTCTCACCTTGCAGAGTTACCTATGGTGACAGGCTGCGTGCTTTCTCTCACACTTTGTAGAACTATACTCAATGCTTAATAATTATTCTTATTAGATAAGGCCAATCTCTTGTGTTCTTTCATAGAGAATTGGTATTCCCTTGTTCATGTTTTCTTGCTGCTTTCTTATAGAAATAAATTTCTATTGTTCCATGCTATCTGGGTATCTACTTCTTTCCTGTGTGCACCATCCTACAACAGAGCCCCATGTTCAACAATGTGCTCTGAAAAGTAGCAAAATGCTTGTGCTGGCATCAGCATAGCATTCTTTGTGAGCTGTGAGTAATCCACAAACTGGTGAGTACTGAGGAGGCATCAGAAGGGTGAGAGTATGTGAGATGAAAATCCTGAATATGAAATTGGTTATTGCGTATCAAAAACAAAGAAACAAGAATTCTGAATGATACTCATAGATCTGTGAATCTGAATGTAGTCCAATACTGTTCCAAATTTGGGAGGAGATGAGTTTGGATAGAAAATCCAGTTAATTTTTTACACAGACCTTAAGCAATATGACATCCAAAGTCAAGTTCAGAGGATAGCTTTCAGTGTCCTTTACAATTTAAATGGAGTCAGTCAGGGAATCTGCTTTGTTCTGTAATTGTGTCCTTCATCAAATGGTCTGGTAATGGTGACAAGTAATGTAAGGAGTGAGTGGAATATGACTGGACTTCTGGGGAAAAAAAAGAATATTGGCAATTTGTCTGGAAACTGGAGACAATATTGTGATATTACCAGAATCATTAAAAGAGGCAACTAACCAAACCATGCAACTACAGAGGCAAGCCACTAAAATAACATACATATCTCCATCAAGAAGATACAGTATATGGACAAATATCAAAACAGATTCAAGTTGGATGACAAGAGAATGTGGGAAAATTAAGCAGGCAGAGAGACTCAAATACTTGCACATATAAATAAGATGAAGTTAGCATGCACTCTATGAACATCCACAATAAGAAGAATCTTTTGACCAACATAAATATGAGTCATAACCAGACAGTGATCAGCCCTGAAGCCTTATACACAGCAGAAAGTTTAAAACTTGTGGCAATCAGGTTACCTAAGAGGCTAGACCTTGTGAAACAGAGGATTCTCAGAAAGCCTTCGAAAAACAGGAGACTGTCAATAAAGAAGGTGAATGAACCAGGAATTGTTTACTAACATAAAGATAATAATGTCAAGCACTGTCAAGAGAAGAGGTTAACGTGCCAGATAATATACTTTCTTGTAATTAAGAGGACCAAAGTACACAGGATCCAACAGGTGTTATGGGATCTGGAAGAAATGGGAATACAGGAAACATAGATTTACAAACAAGGTGACTTACAAATCAAAACTTCAGACAGCCATAGCTCTCCAGGAGAGAATTACATCCAGTACAAAATCAACATGCACAGAACAGTGAAGGAGTTGCAAGGATAAGAACAAATGTGTTTTGTGAAATATAGAATTCGAGTCAAGTTGTATACAGACACAATAATTATGAGTCAGTGTACAGAGTCAAAAATAGGAAGTAGCTCTTTGTCATTTCTTTACTACACTATTGTTCAAACTATGCAGAAACTAAAATGTACTAACATAAGAAGCAACTGCAGACACCTATAACTACAAATGATACATTTCCAAACCGTAGTACAAGATGTAAGTAGTACACAACTACATGAAATGTTCCTTGACCTACCTGATTTAATTAGTTCTGATGGAGTCTGATCAGATTCACAGTTTCTCATATTTCCTTGGTCTTTCTGTATATTTCTTCCTGGTTCACTATTCTCTGGATTGATAATACCATAGACTGTTTGTTCTTTTTCATCTAAGGGAGAGAAATTGTAAATCATTTATTTTTACCATAAAACTAACAACTAAATTAGTCTCCCTTAAAGATGAGGTTACAGACTTACACGCACTGGAATGTCGCAAAAAATCTAGAATTTAGAATACAAGTTTGGTATTTCATAAAAATAATTTCATAGTTCACATTTTAGATTTAAAATCCCAGGTTGTTAATTTGTTCATTCTTGATGATTTTGTTAAGAACTCATTGACACCTTTTATTCTGAATACTGGAGAGAGAACAACAAATGACATGATAGGGAAAGGAGACCACATTTGGTTGTCTGGCTGTGTTCAGGGCAGTATTGTCAGTACTTAGTGGTTATATAACAGCTTGTAATTTTATTTCTTGTGGAAGTGTTCAGATTTATCACTGTTACTGTCATCTGAAAGCTACTAGACCTAATTTTTATTTTCTAGCTTTTTCTCTTTTTTTGGTGATTAATTTTAGTAGTGTAGCGTCACACTAATAACAGTGCAACAAGAACGAGAATGTAGCTCTTGATGTTGGAGTCCCATCAGTTATGCTCTGACTTCTTGGGTTAGCACATTCTTTTGTGGGTGTCTTTTCTTTTTTTTTTCTTTTTCTTTTTTACAATTCTGTATAATAAAGAATGGTTAGGCAATAAGCTAGTTGTGTGAAAAGAAACTAGGGAAACTGGTCACTGTCTAGAAGTAGCTGTAAGCCATATTGGCTACAGCTGACATATTTCAGGCTTTTTCCCTGAGGTGAAAGCTGAGGCACTTTTGGCACTTCTAAAACCTGATGCTACTGAGCATAATCTGACATGTTTCTCCTCACTTGAGGATTACCAGCAGGATATTGAAATTTTGCATACCTGTAAGTGGAAGACTGAGCCTGTACCCCTATTCCTTAGTAACAGAAATGAAGTGGTTCTTCCTATTCTCAACAGATCATCGAAGCCCACATGGGATTTTCCTACAAAGTTCTGACAAACATAGAGATTCATTAGGTACACTGGAAATGGAGTCCCAAAGGAAAATAGCAGAAATATCAGAAAAGAAGGTCAGTCTGCACTCACCGTAGGATACCTCACCTAAGATATGAAAAAATGGTCTGTTGAATGCACTGGGTGCGGCCAGCTATAAATCATAGCTCAGGTTAGCACAAATGATACCTGCCATTAGATCCTGGGGCGATCTTCAGTTCCTTTAGGCAGATCGCCGTATTAGCAAGGACACCTAGCCTCACACATGGGGTGGAAACATGTTCACAATTTCCACCTTAGAACCAGTAACAACCAAGGTCCTCTGGTTTGGAGCCAAATAGGCATAAACCAAAAGCTTACGCAATTTTTTGTGACTCTCTGGTGTGAATTTATTGATGTCAACTATGGATTAAGAGAACTGTAAAGGTCCCCATTCACTTTATTCTTGCACCCTCCCCTCAATAGGTCAGGAATCCATCACACAGGAAGCAGAAACTTCCTATACTTGATGATGGTTTGCTTACCATAATTGTGAAGAGGAGTAGATTACCCATGTTACATAACTGCAGAGATCCACATTCTTCCTTGAAGAACAGCAAGAGAAAATATAAATGTGATACTAGTTAACTTCAGAAGCATCTAGGGTAACACCTCAGTATTATTTTAGTCCATTAAAGGTAATAAGGTCCATGCACTACTAGCAATAGAAAAAAGAAGAAAAGCTCCTTTGTTTTGGTCTCATACAGGTCTACCAGGAATGACTGGCCAACTTGTCATCCTCTGCCAGTGGTGTCATTTGAATAAAGTATGAAAGGATGTGAGGCTAGTACACTGCTCTCACGGCAGTTGTCAGTTTTGCACATCTGGAAGCTGCTACTTCTGACTGAAGTAGCTCCACAATTTGCATCACTAGGTTCTGTGGAACACGTTCCAGTCCTCCCACCAAGGAAGAATCCTAGCAGTACCTTGAATAGAACCTGGGCCCACGGCATCACAGTTATCTATATTGATCACTCAGCTACATAGGTGGGCACTAACAACAGAGAACTGGATGAAATTGGAAGTGAACAGCAAGGAAATCTTAAATTCACATTGGAAAATATATAACATGGATAGGTCATATGCCAAAGGTAGCAGGGTATTCACTGCTGTAGATAATATCATAATATCTGGTAACATTATCACAGCTTCTGAATGTGACATAGTCCAGGCATAGGCGAGCTCAGAAGTGGGGCAAAAATGGTAAATGGATGCTTTTATGGACCACTAGTTTTGGGAATTCGAATGGCAGAATGTATAAGAAAATAATTTCCTGATCCTGCTACTGTAAGACACGTACAGGGAGATTTCTATTTTTCAGATGTAGAATAGGACACTGGCATAATTAAATTAAGTGCCAGGGATAGGGATTACAGTGAGATTGTTTTGAATGTCTTTTTTTGCAAATTAACAGTGTTGCTACTCACCATATTGCACCGATGCTAAGTCGCAGATAGGCATAACAAAAAGACTGTCAGAAAATGAGCTTTTGGCCAATGAGGCCTTTGTTGGAGATGACACACACACACACACACACACACACACACACACACACACACAGTCTCTGGTTGCTAAGTGTGATCTCAGCACCCAGAGACTATGGTTTTGTGCGTGCGAGTTGTGTTCGATGAAAGCCTTGTCTGCCAAAAGCTTATTTTTTGTTTTTGGCAGTCTCTTTGTTATGCTTATCTGCAACTCAGCATCTCCACTATATGGTGTTTAGCAACTATCCTTTTCATAATACTGTTACATTCCGTCCTGGATTTTCCATTGTTGTTTTTTGAAAACTACTTTGAGCAGTTGGTTAGAGTATCAGTTTGTGAGGGCAGTGTGTTAGAGCTCCTAATAAACAAGTAGACACTATTTGTGATCATATGGCCATTGTAGCATAAACAACTACAGGAGTAAAAAGGAATGATAAGAAAAATAAGAAAAATATGTACTCAGAAAATGTGACAAGAAACAGATTCCACATTATTTGAGCAGACACCATCTACTACGCATCTGTGGAAGACAAAGATGTAGTGGATAACCTTAGAGGTGTTGAACAATACACTGTAGACTAGTGCATGTCAAGCAATGTGTGAGGCATAAGAAGGAATCACTGTGGCTAAATAGCCACATTAGAAGCTGCCATAAAAGCAAAGAGAGCTACATCACAAATTTACCTGAAGTCATAACCTTGTGGAGAAACAAAAGCTGAAGAAAACCTAAATGAGCATAAAGAGATCAATGCAAAAACCATTCAGTCAATATGAGGGTAAAATTTTTTTGACTGATCTGCAAGAATTCTAAGAGGTTTTGTTCTTATGTAAAGTCAGTAAACAGATTAAAGTGACACATGCAGTTGTTTAGTGATTACAATGTCACTGAAGTTTGTTTTACTTTACATGTTCCATGGATTATGATTGAGTCCTCTGGATGTGATGTGAAACAGACCAGTTATAACACACTTTCTCCACAAAAAATATGGAGAAATGCTACTCCAGAGATAGTGCTCAAGCAGATAAAATAACAGTTTTTGTTTAAAGTTAATCTGATGATCTATTAAATTCGTTACATCAGTGAGTAGGTGGTCACAGATTTTCATGATCAAATACCTCACACATCTGCACCACACTACGCTCAAGTAATGTATAATATTAATGGCTTCTCCATCTAGAATTGTATTCATGAACATTACTGCTGTTTTTGAACTGTGGTTCTTTGTTGACAAAACCTTCATCCAGGAGTACATCTGCTCTGAAGTGGTTGTTAGTATGACCAACGATAGAAGAGCTGTCTACCAGAGGCTCTACAATGGACACCATATACTTTATTACCTTATTACATGCTTCTGTGCCACAAACACTTTTTCTTTTCTCAGTCACGAATTACTCAAGAATATGAAGCTCAAAAACATTAATGAATGAAAACAAGAAAACTAAATCAACTTTTGAAATTTTCTTTAAAAAAATCTGATATTATCCATAATGCAAAAATGGCAGACCTTGAACCTGTAATATGTAATACGTAACTTATAATTCATGTTCTTATTAATATAAAAACTAAAAAATTTACAATGTTCTGTTTCACTTATTGTTTTACCTGATGCATTATTTCTAATAGTGTCCACAATAATGTTCTTGTGGTCAACAACAGTCAGGGTGCCTTTGATCGCTATCAAAAGTGACATGAAAGTTTACGCAAAATTCTCCTACAGCATACTACTACTCTCACTGGCCTGTGTCTGTGGGGCATGTACATGCTACGAGCAAACATTCACCAGGGTATCAGCTTACCTGGGCACAACCACTGACATGATGTAACAAGAAATGTGATTCATCCAACCAGTTGACATGCTTCCACTGATCCACAGTGTTATATTGATGATCCTATGCCCTATGGAATCAGAAGTCTTGTGTCATCATGTGAATACTAAGGGGTCATCTTCTGCTGAGGCCCATGTTAATGTGTGCTTAATGGTGTGATCTAAAACACTGCTTTACAGAGCAGGCGAGCCTTCTATCTTCACAGTCTATGATGAGGTGTGGACAACCAATACCTTGTCACATCTTCATAGTTTCACCATGTTTCATCCACTTTTGATAGATGCTCACAACAGTAACACAACAAGAGCTGACTAACCTTGCAATTTCCAGATGCTGTACAATTATGAATTCAGTATATAGAGTGAAACATGGGGTTTAACTATCTGTTGCCTTTCTTCCCCAACTATAGGATGAAGCTTTTTCCTCCAGCTACTGCTAGACAGCATGGTTTTCAAGATTGGTAACAAATGGTGAAGCACACTGTTAGCCCAATGTGGTATGATTTCTGCCAATTCAGCTCTAAGAAGGCAAGAGGATGAAAAATTGTTGTGATTCATGTTGCTTTGTGCAGTAAGAACAGTACATTGTAGTAATAACTAATGAACATAAATCACAGCCATGACTCTGTTGACAAATGCAACTCTGCTAGTTTGTATTTCAAAATTAATCCATGGAGATAATATGAAACTAATTTTAAGTTAATAGTATTTGTGACACAGAGGCTATAAAGAACTGTCCAGCAGGAAGAAAATTTGAGCTCACAGAAGCAAATTTTTGTAGGTGGGTCATGTGAAGAATAAAATATTGATCACTGGTTCTACAAACCGAGCTTTCTGCAGAGCGAATCCGGAAAGGTTTCATGAAATGGAACAGCAGGTTGTCAGCAGACCAAATCAGGGAAGGTTTCAAGAAATGGAACAGCAGGTTGTTAAGTATGTGCAAGAGAAATGCTATTAAGATTTCCCAATTAGTTGAGACATTATCCTAATGAAACTGCTTGAGAATAAGACGAATTTTTCAACTACAAGTGTCACAAATTTCAAAACAAGTACAAAATGCTGCATGACAATGAACAGGGTGAAACTTATGTTATGATGCAGAATAGCACTAGCTCAGTGACTTCCTGTGACTTTTGATGAAAAACTACTTGCATACCAGAACTACACAAGCTGTCTCAAAAAAAAAAAAAAAAAAAAAAAAAAAAAAAAAAAAAAAAAAAAAAAAAAAAAAAAAAAAAAAAAATTACAATAGGTAGTAACTGCATTTGGTAGATCTTAACATACTTTGCAATAAGAAAATGGTTTGTAAATGTGATTAGTCACAATACATTAAAAATAAAACTTTCACAAGGAGTCTCCTAAAAAAAGTGGGACTCTCTTATGATTCAGGGTCATCTTATTGTTGGGTAAATACATGACATGTTTCTACTGATCTGGAGTCCAGTTCAATAATCCTGTAACTTCTGCAATTGTGTCCGCAGCTCACGGTCCTGCGGTAGCATTCTCGCTTTCCACACACGGGGTCCCGGGTTCGATTCCCGGCGGGGTCAGGGATTTTTCTCTGCCTCGAGATGACTGGGTGTTGTGTGTCTTTCATCATCATTGAATCACAAGTTGCCGATGTGGCGTCAGCTAAAAAGGACTTGCAATTTCGCCGACCAAACACCCTGCATGGGGTCTCCTGGCCAACAATGCCGTACGATCATTTCATTTCATTTCTGCAATTGTAACTGAAGATGATTGGTCAACATGTGAAATTTAAGAGATCATCTACTATGAAGTTGGTTGTTCAAAAATGTGTACTTAATGCTGTGCTCTGAAACACTTGTGCCTATATCAGCATGCTACTCTGTCATTAGATTTTCACTGCAGCCTTTCCTGATTTACACAGTAGGCAAGCCTCCTACCTCCACATTCTATGACAAGGTGTGAACAACCAATGCCTTGTTGCTTGTTCATGATTTCATTGTCCTACAACGACTTTCCATTTTGCTCATGACAGAAGCATGGGAATAGCTAACTAGCTTCACCATTTCCAAGACACTCATTCCCAGGCACTGAAGCATAACACACTGTCATTTGTCAAAGTCACTTATGTCAGTGAACTTCCCTATTTGCCACTCAAATCAGCACTATAGTGATTGGGAATTTATCTTAGCTTCATGTATATGCCACATAGCCGCAATGCCACAAGCCAGCATTCAACTTCAAGGTTGGCAGTGGACATAATGTTCTGGCTCACATGTGGGTATCAGATGTGAATACTGGTTAATGTTCATTACTGCAAAATCAAGACCTATTCTGCATTTACAGGTCTCCAACTGAGTTGACAGTTCAATTTTGCATGCTTTGTAGGTTTTCTGCATAAAGTGGAAATGTCAACACATATGGATAACTGTGAACCTACAGCTAATCAGTCATGCTAAGAAAGTCTCTGAAATCAAGAATCATGACAATTTTTTTAAAGTTTAAGGTAAAACACACAGTGAAGTTACATGCATGACTATAAAAGCAAGGTAACTCAGCTATTAATATTGGCCAAGAACAAATGCCTTGCATAAAACATTTAGATGCAGTAAAATTTTCACAGGCAAACAATTCTGAATTCAGGATACAAGGTCCAAAATGCGAAGTATTTCTTTTTGAAGTACTGTTCACATTATTCAGAAATTAAAACATGCCAATTAAGTAGCAACTGTAGGCATACACAAAAATAATGCAATACTTAAAAGCACAAACAAATGATACATTTCCACTCCATAATGGATGTAAGTTGTACTCAATCACATGAAATATTCTGTACCCACCTGTCATTAGTTCTGAAGGAAACTGATCAGATTCACAGTTTCTTGCATTTCTTTGGTCATTCTGTATGGCACTTTGAGGGTCTTTCTTTTCTTGATCAATACTGCCATTCACTGCAAGTTCTTTTTCATCTTAGGGAGAGAAATTGTAAAACAAATATTTTTATCATAAAACCAATAATCAAATCAGTATTCCTTAAAGTTGGTATTACAGATTTCTACTCACAGGAATGTCACAAAATTTTAGAATCTAAAATAGAAATTTGATGTTCAACACTATCAATTCATAGTTCAGATTCTAGATTTAAGATTCCAGTTTGTTAATTTGTTCAGCCTTTGTATATTTGTTTAAAACTCATTAACACTGTCATTTATTCATATTTAGCACTATTAGCTGTCTACTGGACACAGCAACAAATGACATATAATAGGGAAAAGAAGAGGCCACTTGGTTGTCTGTCTATATGCAGAGCTCTACTGCCATTTTTTAGTGTTTATAAAGCAGTTCATAATTTTATTTCTTGTTAAAGTGTTCAGAGTTATCACTGTAACTGTTATCTAAAGCTAATAGGGCTAATTTTTATTTTATTGTTTCTACACTGTGTTGGTTGTTAATTTTAGTTGTGTAGCTCCAAATGAAATGGGTGATATGATACTGTGTGACGAGTTTGACATTAAGACCTGAGCCTTGGGAGCACCAGCCCTGACAAAACTCTACCATCTAGTGAGCAAGATGTATCAGACAGGCAAAATACCCTCAGACCTCAAGACGAATGTAATAAATCCAATCCCAAAGAAAGCAGGTGTTGACAGGTATGAAAATTACCAAACTATCAGCAAAATACTAACACGAATTCTTTATGGACGAATGGATAAACTGGTAGAAGCTGACCTTTAGTTAAGATCAATTTGGATTCCATAGAACTACTGGAACATGTGAGGTAATACTGACCCCATGACTTATCTTAGAAGATAGATTACAGAAAGGCAAACCTACGTTTCTATCATTTGTAGACTTAGAGAAAGCTTTTTATAATGTTGACTGGAATATTCTCTTTCAAATTCTGAAGATGGCAGGGGTCAAACACAGGAAACAAAAGGCTATTTACAATTTGTACAGAAACCAAATGGCAGTTATAAGAGTCGAGGGGCATGAAACAGAAGCAGTGGTTGGGAAGGGAGTCAGACAGGGTTGTTGCATATCCCCGATGTTATTCCAGCTGTATATTGAGCAAGCAGTAAAGGAAACAAAAGAAAAAATTGGAGTATGAATTAAAATCCATGGAGAAGAAATAAAAACTTTGGGGTTTGCTGATGACATTGTAATCCTGTCAGAGACATCAAAGGACCTGGAAGAGCAGTTGAACAGAATGAACAGTGTCTTGAAAGGAGGATATAAGATGAACATCAACAAAATCAAAACGAGGGTAATGGAATTAGTTAAATTAAATTAGGCGATGTTGAGGGAATTAGATCGGAAAATGATACACTTAAAGTAAAAGATGAGTTTTGTTATTTGGGGAGCAAAATAACTGATGATGGTCAAAGTAGAAAGGATATAAAATGTAGACTGGTAATGGCAAGAAAAACGTTTCTGAAGAAGAGAAAATTGTTAACTTTGAGTATAGATTTAAGTATCAGGAAGTCGTTTCTAAAAGTCTTGTATGGAGTGCAGCCATGTACAGAAGTGAAACGTGGGCGATAAATAGTTTAGACGAGAAGAGAATAGAAGCTTTTGAAATGTGGTGCTACAGAAGAATGCTGAAGATTAGATGGGTAGATCACATAACTAATGAGGAGGTATTGTACGGAATTGGAGAGAAGAGAAATTTGTGGCACAACTTGACTAGAAGAAGGGATCGGTTGGTAGGACATGTTCTGAGGCATCAAGGGATCACCAATTTAGTATCAGAGGGCAGCATGGAGGGTAAAAATTGTAGAGGGAGACCAAGAGCAGATTCAGAAGGATGTAGGTTGCAGTAGGTACTTGGAGATAAAGCAGCTTGCACAGGACAGGGTAGCATGGAGAGCTGCATCAAACCAGTCTCTGGACTGAAGACCACAACAGCAGCAGCTCCAAATAGTGCAGCAACAATCTTCAATATGAGATAGAAATTTTAAAGTGTAAATTACACAAGACTGCTAGAGAAACTGGCTTAAGCGAGATAATAAACTAATAACTGAACACAATACTGTCCATCAGGCTAGATTTGCACTAGATTTGCACTCAAAAACTTTATTCACTGCAAGTTAACAACACCAAAAATTAAAATAAAATGTGTTTCTATTTTCCCTAACTGATAAAGGTTATATTGTAGAGATATCGTAGAGCACACTGCCCATATTTCCACACCAACTAAACTATTAATCAACGTGTATCATGGCTGTGAATAAAATTATTGATCTCAAACAAATGTACATTATCTCGTATTAACAAAAGTCACAGTTTCTAACACATATATGGACGGTAGGCTGTGTCAGCTCCTTTTCCTTTTATAAATTGCCCATCTTGTCTGCATGAAGTGCAGCTGGGGTATAGAGTGTGTTGTTTATCTAGGGGATGTGATGGTTGTTGGTGGTGGTGGTGGTGGTGGTGGTGGTGTGATTGGGGAACTGAGGTGTCGCTATGGCGAGTAGTGAGCTGGGACCAATGGCGCTTGGGTGGTGACGTCCTCCTCTCTTGGTAGCAAGGGTGCATATGGCTTGAATTTGTGGTGAGGCATACTGACTTTGGGAAGTTTGTGTGTGTTCTACAACTTTCTTAGTATAGAGCTCACTCAAGACTTCTGAAACCAATTAATTTGCCGTGTGGTAATCTAGTTGTACTTCGTTGCTGATCATGGCCGTGGAATTAAGCTCCCTTGTTGCTTGTTCATCTAGGGTGAATTTTGGCTCTGAGAAACCCACTTCTTCGCTGAAAGGTTAGATCGAACTTTTACAAGTGAGTGTGGTAGTTCCAGCCATGTAAGAGTCTCACTGCCCTGCTAGTCTTGTTCCCGGCACTTTTCCAAATCGGAGAGGAATTGGTAATGAGTGCTGTAACTATGGCAGTGTTGAGTGTGTAGTGGTGGCTCAGACTTAGCTGCCCTTTTAGTCTGTTCAAGCATCACGGACAGTGTGGCATGCCACTTTATGGGACTCTGTGATTCTATATGCCACACCAGCCTGTACCATCTTCACTGAGGTGGTCGATGCTTGCGAAGTTATGTAATTGTAACCTGTTAACTGTTTCACATAACTGTGGTTTTTCTCATTCTAAAGGCCTAAGCAGTCAATGGAAGTCATCCCTCACTAACTTCTGTAATTGTAATCTAGTACCTCTCTTATGTTAAATGCTGTTTTTCTCATTCTAAGTGTCTAAGCAGCCAGTTATCCTCCGCCAGTTTGGTACTTCTTGTTTTAACAGTGTAATATGTTTTTAAACTTGGCCAAGTTTTTTAATTACTATCAGAAGCTACACATGTTGTCAACTGCTCATTCTTTTGGTTTAATAGTTTATTTTAATGTGGTAGCCCTCTCTCTTTTATAAGCCAGGGGCTGTAACAGCACTGGCTTTATGGACCTCATGCTTGATTTGGTCACAGTTGACTGTATTTCATATGCACGGTGCCTACATGCAAACAGTTATTCCTTATTTTTTAAAAAAGCAGGGTAAAAGAAAAGGCTACAGTATCAAGTATGAAATTTGTTTCTTCACTCACTGAATTCTAAAGTTAGCTATGGCAGTGCCAGAATTTTTTTCTCACTGGAGATATAGAGGCAGTGTCTAGTCCTGACATTACCTTTTTTTCTTATTCTAAAACTCAGGCCATTGTGCATCAGCTTCACGATTGTTAGATGTTGAGTCAGCCCAGTGGGGCAAGTTTGTAATGGTTGTGTCAAAAGTAATGAAAAAATGTATTTAACTTATTTGTGCCTGTTAATGCTTTCCTAAGCTGTGCCCCTTGTTAAAAGATCAACAGTCTGTGGTTTAAATGATCGTAACATTTGGTCGTAATCTGACATTAAAGATTTCCAGTTTATGAACTTGTCTATAAAAAGTTATAATTTGATAAAAGGCCCTGCTTTATTTTAAAATTGTCGATAATATCCAAATTATTGTTTCCTTCTTAATTATTGTACTGTTTCTCTTAGCATATATAGTGTTTTTTTAACTGAATAAAGTTTGTCAAATGGTGAATGATGCATACTTAAAACCCCAGCTCAGTCCTTTTGCATGTTTGATTTTAGTTAAGCCACACTCTGCAAGATGGTACTTCACAGGGAACAGGCAGTATTTTCAATTCCTTTATAAAAGGCTTAGCAGAGGAATGTGACGAAGCCTGCTGCGTTATCTTTAAAAGCCTTTTTTGCATCACAAAATTTTTACCAAACCCTGATCTCTGAGAGAGAATCCAGTATGCTAAAGTGAAATAAACTGTTTTTGGGCTTCAGATATCACAGAACTGACTAAGAATCCATAAACAATAGCACAGATTGCTCAATCTCTTTAGTGGATTTTCTGTGCGAGTATTCCTTTGTATGTTATTGTCTGTCCTCACCCCAAGAAATTTAATCTCACTGACTTGCTCTATTGTTTCATCATCAATTAGAATGGGATCTATGCAGGAAGGATGACTTTTGGAGGAACTGGAAAGTGTATGAGCAGTTTTGCTTTTGTTTAATATATGGCATGTCTGGAAAGTAAAGACCAATTTAGGAAAAAAAAGCTCATGACATTTATTTTTTCAAACTAAAATTTGTTTTTATGAGAAAGAGCTTTCCTTAAAACATGTTTCTACATAGTAATTAACAACATTGTTAAAATATTTTTCATAGTTGTAAACCAACTTCTCTATGCCCTCTCCATAGAAAGATGCCACCAGTGAAGACGCCATTGCTAAACACCATTTTTTGTTCCCAGAATGAAATTTTCACTCTGCAGTGGAGTGTGCACTGATATGAAACTTCCTAGCAGATTAAAACTGTATGCCAGACTGAGACTCAAACTCCCGAGTTCGAGTCTTGGTCCAGCACACAGGAAGTTTCACTATTTTTTGTTTTGTCATAACTGTCAAAGCACTTTTCTCCAAAATCACACTTCAGGTTCAAGAACAACTGGTAGTCAGAAGATGTGAGATTGGGGCTATACAGTGGGTGATCTAACTACTCCCAGCTAAATTGCTGAATCAGGTTTTGAGTGATACCAACAGAATGGGGAAGCAACACAATGCTGTGACTGAGCTCTCCATGACTTTTGTTTAGAACTGTTCACAGATTCCACCAAATTGATGAATCGGGTTTTGACTGACACCAGCAGAATGGAAATGCGCATTGTCATGAAGCAACAAAATGCCTTGACTGAGCATTCCATGCCCTTTGGTTGGTTTGGTTGGTTGATTGGTTTGTTTGAAGTTGAAAGGAACCAAACTATGTGGTCATCGGTTCCTTGTTCCATTGAACTAAGGCCATGGGATAAAATGGAAAACATACAAATGACATCACAGGAGTTCGAGAGGGACAAAAAGAAAAAAAACACAAAGCTGAACACACCAGGGACAACAGGAGATATAAAAAACACAGACATACAAGAAACAGGCAGAAGAGCATAAAACAGTAGAGCAGATGACCTGGGCTGTCTGATCACGAGGATAAAAAAGGATGAGCCAGCCACTCTGCAACACATTAAAATCTCTGACTTCAAAGGACTAGGGCAGAAAGCACTGGAAGACAAAAGACAGGAAATAAAACTTAAACCAAAGAATAAAAACCAGCATCACGTATAAAATGTAAAATCAAGTTAGTCATGGAGGCATCGTCTCCTAAAATAGAAGGAAGGGAGTCAGGGAGATTAAAATTCCAACTTAGAGCGGCAAGATGTGGACAGTCCACCATAAGGTGGGTCACTGTCAAACGTGAACCGCAACGACAACATGGTGGGGCCTCACGCTGGAGAAGAGAGCAATGCATCAGCCAAGTGTGGTCAATGCAAAGGCGGCATAGGACCACAGAGTCCCTGCGAGAAGCCCGCAGTGAAGACTTCCACTTATTTGTGCTCTCTTTGATGGCACAGAGTTTATTGGGTGTAACCAAGATGCACCATTCAGCATCCCAAATCCGAAGAACTTTGTGGCGTAACACTGATCGGAGGTCAGGTTTGGGTATTCCAATCTCCAGAAGCAGCTTACGAGTGGCCTGTTTGGCCACACTGTCAACGAGCTCATTTCCCGGGATTCTGACATGTCCTGGGGTCCATACAAATACTACTGATCGAACAGATCGTTCGAGGGCAGAAACTGACTCCTGGATAGAGGCTATCAGAGGATGGCGTGGGTAGCACTGATCAATAGCCTGTAAACCACTCAGCGAATCACTGCATACCATGTAGGACACACCGGGGCAGGAATGAACATGCTCAAGGGGACGAGAGGTGGCCACCAGCTCGGCAGTGAAGACACTGCACAGCCATCCAGCAAGGAGCCCTGTTCGATATGGGCCACGTGAGCACAGGCAAAGCCTACACGACCATCAACCAGTAAGCCCTCAGATAGATGACTTCAGAACCCTAGGATTCATCAAGGATCAAGAAGAAGTGACCGCGGAGTGCCTCAGGAGGAACAGAGTCCTTATGAAAATGCGACAGGTCCACCCGCAGTTTCGGCCGATGCATACACCATGGAGGCTGGAAAGGAGAGGACTCGAGTTCCAACAGTAGGGAACAGACACGTACAGTGATCAATATCCCTGACTGAGGCCGCCGTTCCGGGAGATGAATCACAGTGCTCGGAAACAAAAGACAGTAATGTGGATGCTGAGGAGAGTTATGGACGTGCGCTGCATAGTGGGCGATCAGTTGGCGGCACCTGATGTGCAATGGATGGACTCCAGCCTCCACTAGTAGACTGGCCACTGGACTTATTCGAAAAGCGCCCATCGCTAGATGGACTCTGCAGTGGTGCACAGGATCAAGAAGCTTCAATGCTGAGGGTGCTGACGAATGAAACACTACACTCCCATAGTCAAGACATGACTGAAATAGGGCTCTGTAGAGCTGCACCAATGTAGAGTGATCTGCCCCCCCCCCCTCCCCCCCTAGTGGCGTTGTTCAGGCAGCGGGGGGCATTAAGATACCACCACCACTTCTGCTTAAGCTGACGAATGTGGGCAGCCATGTTAGTCGGGTGTCGAAAACCAGTCCTAAGAAGTGATACGTTTTGATTACCTGTAGTAGATGGCCATCAAGAAAAAGGGCAGGGTCAGGGTGGACTGTCCATCACCGACAGAAGTGCAAAATGCAGGTCTTGCCAGCAGAGAAGTGAAACCCATGGTCGAGAGCCCATGACTGCGCTTTCTGAATGGCTCCCTGTAATCGGCGTTCAGCAACATTAATGGTTGAGGAACTGAAATAAAGGCAGAAATCTTCAGCGTATAAGGAGGGGGACACTGACGGCCCTACAGCTGCTGCCAGGCCATTTATAGCCACTAAAACAGTGGAACGCTCAATACAGAACCCTGTGGGACCCCATTCTCTTGGATATGGGAGGAGCTACAGGAGCCTCCTACTTGAACACGGAAGGTACATAGGGAGAGAAAGTTCGGATAAAAATCGGCAGCGAGCCATGGAGGCCCCACTCATGCAGCATTGTGAGGACGTGGTGGCACCAGGTCATATCGTAGGCCTTCCGTAAATCAAAAAAGACAGCGACCAGCATTGGCGCCTGGAAAATGCCGTTCGGACGGCAGACTAAAGGCACACCAAATTATCTGTCGTTGAGCGGCCTTGGCGGAAACCACCCTGGGATGGAGCCAGAAGGCCCTGAGACTCCAGGAGCCAACACAGCCTCCAGCTCACCACTCGTTCAAGTAGTTTGCAGAGAACGTTGGTGAGGCTAATGGGGCGGTAGCTGTCCACCTCTGGTGGGTTCTTCCCAGGCTTCAAAATAGGGATTATGATGCTTTCCCACCATTGCGACAGGAACTCACCCTCAACCCAGATACAGTTGTAAAGGTCTAGGAGGCGTCGCTGGCAATCCACTGAGAGGTGTTTGAGCATCTGACAGTGGATGCAATCGGGCCGGAGCCATATCAGGGCAAGCAGCTAGGGCACTTTGGAATTCTCACTCACTGAATGGAGCATTGTACGATTCAGGGTGCCACATGTGAAATGGAAGGCTTCGATGTTCCAACCACTCTTTCAGGGAGCAGAAGGCCAGTGGGTAATTTGCAGAAGCGGAACTCTGAGCAAAATGCTCTGCTAAGCAGTTTGCAATTGTGTCAGAGTCAGTACAGACTGCTCCATTCAGTGAAAGTGCAGGTATGCTGACGGGGGTCTGATAGCCATAGAGGCACCTAACCTTGGCCCAAACCTGCAATGGAGATATGTGGAGGCCAATGATGGAGACATATCTTTCCCAGCACTTCTACTTGTGATGGCGAATGAGGCGGCAGGCTCGCACTTCTACTTGTGATGGCGAATGAGGCGGCAGGCTCGCGCTTGGAACCGTTTAAAGGAAATGAGGTGTTCCAATGAGGGATGCCGCTTGTGACGCTGGAGTGCTTGCCTGCGATCTTTAATCACCTCAGCGATCTCAGGCGACCACCAAGGCATAGTCTGCTGCCGAGGGGACCCAGAAGAACAGGGAATGGCAGAATCTGTGGCAGTAACGATGCCAGTGGTGACCGAGTGAACCACCGCATCAAAGGCATCATTGGAAAGAGACTCAATAGTGGCAATGGAGGTGAACAAGTCCTAGTCAGCCTTATTCACCGCCCATCTACAGGGGTGCCCAGAAGAGTGACGCTGTGGCAGTGACAGAAAGATCAGAAAGTGGTCACTACTGCACAAGTCATCGTGCACACTCAATTGGACAGATGGTAATAGGCTACGGCTGCAGATCCAAAGGTCGATGGCTGAGTACATGCCATGTGCCACACTGCCACTGGTATGAAGGCACCATTATTTAAAAGGGAAAGGTCGAGCAGTGCCAACACTTGCTGAATGACGCTGCCTCGATCTGTTGCCACTGATCCACCCCACAGAGGGTTATGGGCATTGAAGTTGCCCAGTAACAGAAAAGGTGGTGTCAATTGGGCTATCAGCGCAGCCAGGACATGCTGCAGGACATCACCAACCAGGGAAAGCTACAGAATGCAGAAAGTAACAGCCTGAGGTGTCCACACCCGAACAGCGACAGCCTCTAAAGGTGTTTGTAGAGGGACACTCTTGCTGTAAAGGGCGTGAAGAACATAGATGCAGACACCACCAGATATCCTCTCATAAGCTGACCGGTTCTTATAATAACCCCAATAGCCACGGCGGGCGGGGGTTCACATAGCTGGAAACCAAGTTTCCTGAAGAGCAATGCAGAGGAAAGGGTGAAGGCTGAGAAGTTGTCGGATCTCAGCAAGATGGTGGACGAAATTGCTGCAGTTCCACTGGAGAATGACATTGTCCGTGGCCAAGAAAGGCATGAAGAGACTGAGGAGGCAGATTACGCCACTGGGTCTATGCCCTTTGTTTTGAACTGTGCATTGAAATTTTTTCAATGTTTCACAGTATCATACTGCATTGATGGTTTCAGCCTTGGGAACAAACTCAACAAATAGGATGTCCTGTCTGTCCCAGAACACAGTGCACATGATTTTTTTGTACTGACAATATTATTCCAATTTTTTTTTCTTTTTTTTTCTTTTTTTTTTTTTTTTTTTTTTAAAAAGGGGCTAATAAGAGCCTCCACTCCATTGACTGTTGTTTTGATGCTGGAGTGAGTTGACAAACCAGATTCTCATCACCAGTACAATTTTGTTTACAAACTCATCTCCCTCATCACTGTACTGGGTAAGAAATGTCAAAGCATTGTGCAATTGATTCGTTTTGTGGAAGAATTTTTGGAACCAAACAGGAACACAACTGGGCAAAATTCTAGTGATTTGGGACAATCACGGATTAAAAAGTTTTTGAAATTTTTGGAAATTCATCATGAAGGATTCTTCTAGTGAACCACCTGCTTTCACAAATTTTCTCATTCACTTTATCAACTGAACTGTCACTGACAACAGAAGGCCATGCACTCTATGCATCACCATGAACACTGGTTCATCCATCACTGAATCGTCTTACCCACTTTCACATCGTTCTATCAGCCATTACATTTTCACCATAAATCTCAACAAGCTGATGAATTTCAGATGGCTTAACATCATTTGGATTCAAAAAATGTATTACAGAAAGCACTTCACAATAAGTTGGCTCAGAGACTGTCTTAACCATCTTGAATGATAACTAAGAAATGCAAAAGTAATGAAATCAAGCGGTAATGGTGTCAGTGGGAAGACAATGAACCAGAGAGGTAAGTCTGAATGTGCAGAACTGCAACACTAGTGCTGTAGTGGCAGTAGAACAATGCATTGCTTACTTACTGGACATGTCCCATAATAGACTGTTTTTGTGTACCCACAAAATTAGCCTGTTGATAGAATATATTACTACATACTTTACAGCCTGAAGAGATGGATTCTGCATAAGGACATTTGTGTCATGTGCAGACAATATAGGTAAGGTGTCAGGCAGATTCAGAGCTATGTCATTGATAAATAAGAAGGAAAGTAAGGGCCTCGTAACTGACCCGTGAGGGACACGGTAATTGAGAAAAGTTTCATTTGGTAGAACTTTAATATCATTTTTGTTTGAGAATTCAGCCACATTCTTCTGTTAGTGAGGTATGGCTGAAACCACAGGTTGCAAGTGTCTCTAATACCAAGTAACTCTAGCCTTTCAATCAGCAGAAAGTGATTGACAAAGTCAAGGGATTTATTCAGTCCATGAAAAGACCAGAGACAGAATGTTCACCATTAAATGCATCCTGAATTTTATTAATAAAAGAAAAGAAGTTCGTTTATGAAACTGTTTTTGCAAAAACCAGACTGATATTTCAATCTCTGTTGATCCATCATAGGCAGTCTACCAAGTCTTCAAGTGAAGAACTTTTGAAACGGTTGGAATTCACAAAATCCAGGGATACATGGCACAGTATGATATTATTGTTCATTTTTAGAGACACAAGGGTGGTTTGAAAAGTTCCCATGATCACCACGAGAGGTCAGCTCTAGCGCAACGAGTTGTACACATGATATTAATTGGACTGTTGCCTGTAACCATGTGCCACATCACTGATTTTGGTAGAGAGATGTGGCAGTGACGGGGCTCTGTTGTTGTTCCTGCATAGTGATTTGCAAAGATGGAAAAAAAATCGAGATTTGAGCAGTGATTAAGTACTTCATACAGAAAGGTATGAAAGCAAAGGACATTCATGCCGATTTCCAGAATACACTGGGGGACTCTGCTCATTCATATTCAACTGTTGCCAAGTGGAAAAATTAATTCAAATTTGGTCAGGAGAGTTTAGGTGATGATCCGTGCAATGGTCAGCCAAGATGTGTCACTACTCCAGAAATCATTGCAAACGTGCACAAAATTGTCATGGAGGATCGCCAATTGAAAGTGCATGAAATTGCTCACGCTTGCCAGATGTCATATGAAAGGGTATATCACATTTTAACTGAAGAGTTGGAAATGAAAAAAAATTATCTGCAAGATGGGTGCCGTGACTCTTGATGCTGCTTCAAAAACGCACGAGAAAGGACATATCGGAACAATGTTTGGGCCGTTTTAGGAGACTTTTTGCGCAGTTTTGTAACTGCAGACGAAACTTGGGTGCACTACTATACCCCAGAGACAAAACAACAGGCAGTGCAGTGGAAACATGCTGATTCTCGACCACCAAAGAAAGCAAAGACAATTCCTTTGGCGGGAAAGTTCATGGCATCAGTGTTCAGGGATGTTAAGGGGATACTGTTAGTAGATTATCTCCCCACTGGGCAAACAATTACTGGTTAATATTATGCTAAACTCCTGGACAAACTGCAACAAAAGACATGCAAAAAAATGGCCAGGTTTAGCAGGGAAGAAGGACATCTTCTCTCAAGACAATGCACACCCGGACACGTGTTGTCGCCATGGGAAAATTACACGAACTAAGGTATGAATTGTTGCCACACCTGCCTTATTCACTTGATACGGCTCCATCAGACTTCCATCTCTTCCACCCGCACACGTGTTGTCGCCATGGGAAAATTACATGAACTAAGGTATGAACTGCTGCCACACCTGCCTTATTCACCTGATACGGCTCCATCAGACTTCCATCTCTTCCCAAAATTGAAAATTTTTCTTGGTGGATGAAGATTCACTTCAAATGAAGAACTGATAGCTGCCGGAGCTGACAACTATTTTGCAAGCTTGGGGGAAACTCATTTTCGAGATGGGATCAAGGCACTGAAACATCTTTGGACCTAGTGCAGTAATCTACATGGATACTACATTGAAATATAAAAAAAGTTTCAGTGATGTAAGTACTTTTTTTCTATTCCATTCTGAGAACTTTTCAAACCACCCTTGTACATATGGAGCATGAAGATGGCATAGTGGAATGCTGTTACTGGTGTAAAAAAAAAAAAAAAAAAAAAAAAAAAAACACCATCTTAGTTACACTGCTGTTGGAGAATATCATTGATACTGACAAAGATTAATATTTTGTGAGCAATCAATATTTTTCAAGGAATGAAATTACATGGCAATAAATTACTTGTTATGAGCTCTTCGATGTGACAGAAAGAATGTAGGTTGGTCAATAATTGATAACATCATTTATGTCTCCTTTTTGCACAGAAGAATAACTTAAGCAATTCTGAAAAAATCTAGGAGAGAGTTGGTAATTAGGGAACTGTTAGCTACAGAAAAGAACAGAATTACAATTTCTAGAGCAACACTTATTAACACAAAATTGGACATGCCATCAATACTACATGAATGTGAAATGCTATTTCCACTTATAATTTTCAGCACTACTTTTTGAGTCACTGGCATTAGAAATAGTGATGTGCCTGACTCTTACTCACTCGATGGGAAAAGACAGCACAGTTAAAGTAATTTGTGATGAAATAATAGAAGCAATACTTGAAAAATGGTTATTAAAAACTTCACTTATCTCCTTTGCTTTGATATTTTAGTTCTATTATATATTAGATGATGTGGACTTCCTTTAATATTCCTAGTTCCACAGGTGCCTCTAACAACATCCAAAACTTATGTTATTAGAGTTTCTTACTGTGGCAACCCTCTGGGCTACCACCTAGACCCTGAGCACCAGCTGAGATCTCTGACATTGGCTGTCATTGCACGACTAGCACATACGATGTGACAGTCACTCTGCATTTGCTAATCTGAAGCATGGCTGCCATAAGGAGACACCATGGCAGAGTGACCATGCACCACAGCTGTGCAGGAACCTCCCAGTGCCACCTGCGACATGCTGTCAACATATACCATCACCGTCTGATGATTGCTTTCAGTCAGCTCTCATTTCTCATGCTGTTTAATGTGTGAGCTAGAACTATATTGCAATATAGCTATTGTGAATACAATGATTGTGGGCATTTTTTGTGTTCATTACATAACTATGGACCCTGCACAACAGGCTACCTTTCTAAGTGTGTTGATGGAAGTCGTGCTACAGCAATTTCTGTAACTGCTGTTAGAGGGACAGAACTATCAGGAAGCCTTGTTGTCAGCTTTGTTCTCCAGGCCATTGGCTATACATCAGTCACCCTTCTCAACTTACGACAGGACGGCGGAAGAATGGGAAGCATACAAAAGCACCTCGGGCAGCACTTTTCTGCATTCCAGATAACAGATCCAGCTGTGGTAAAATCATTTTTCCTGTTGCAGATCTTACCCAGCGTGTATCAGCCCTTATGCAAAATAGTCCCTCTCATAGAATCAGAACACCTGGCTTTTGACAGAATGTATGCTCTAGTAACTACCTACTTTCACCAACAATGCCATGTCACTGCATTCCATGTGGAATTTTATCAGGGTCATAAGCAGCGAAATCAGTCATACTGCATGTGGGTGGCTGAATTGCAGCAAGCATTTAGTAGGAAATGCTGTTTTCTGATTCCAGTAAATAAGGAATTACATGTGGAGTTGATGATTAGGGATGCAATCATTTGGGCAGCTCCAGATAAGGAAGTGCATCAGAAAGCTCTATAACTTTAGGATCCTACTTTGGAGGACATTTTAAAATAGGCCCAATCCTTCAAAGTTCCCCATCACATGTAATGGGCTGTCAGTTAGAATTCTGTGGCATGCTGGCAGCCATTGTATCAGACTCAGGAATGGGATACAACTTTGCCGACACAGCAGATGTGGCAAAGTAGTGCACAAAATCGATGCACTCCAGCTTAATCTCATAAACATAGAAACAAGTCTTTCTGCCCGCCCCCCCCCCCCCCCCCCCCCTGCAACCAATGCTTGTTTCCATCACATGTAGACTGTTTTCGAACACACGTCAGAGACAACTGCCCCAACAGGTGAGTACAAGGTGAAGCATGCTAGAAGGAAGGCTGTCTCACATCTGTCTGCCATGATCTAGACAAAAAACATTTGTCTTGACATGACCTAATGGAAGGGACTGGAAAAACTCATTTAGATGATAATGCGACGAATAATGCGAATTTGGTGGTTTAAAAGGAAATAACGCGAATTTGGTGGTTTTTAAGGAAATAACACAAATTTGGTGGTTTTTAAGGAAATAACGCGAATTTGGTGGTTTTTAAGGAAATAACACGAATCTGGTGGTTTTTAAGGAAATAACACGAATTCAACAGTTTTTAAGGAAGTAATGCGAATTCGGCGGTTTTTAAGGAAGTAACGCAAAATCAGTGTTTTTCAACAAAATGTAGTGTCCCAAGAAGAAAGGGACTGATTATCAAGGGAGATCTGAATGGAAGGGTAGGAATTAGAGAATCTTGTAGAATAGTAGGAAAACATGGAGAGGACGAATATAATGACAGTGGGGAATGATTGATTGCAATTTGCGAACAATTTGATCTAAAAATTACCAACACATTTTTCAAACATAAGGACATTCATAAATATACTTGGCAACAGAACACCAAAGAACTTCGTTCTATAATAGATTATATTATCATTAGGCAAACAAGTAGTTTCAAAGCAGTAGATGTCAGATCTTATAGAGGAGCCCAGTGTGGATCAGACCACTATCTAGTTAAAATGAAGTCTTTCTGGCCATGGAAGAATGCAAGGAGTGATACAAGTAACATAAATAAAACGAACCAGACTGAGAAAGATGAAAATTTACCTTTTAATATTGACAGCCTACAAGACGAAAGTATCAGAACACTCTTTGCGGCCAGGATGGAAAGGAAACTGGTTGAATCATTTGAAGGAAGTACAGAGGAAATATAGGACTATATAAAAGCTAATGTGAAAATCATAGCAACGGCAGTGTTGGGTAAAAAAGATAGCAACCACAACCGTGCAGCAGAGTGGTGGTCAGAGGAACTAGAGGTATTCCTTAGAGGAAAACGAAATGCATTCCTTCAGTGGTTGAATGATAAATCAGAAGAAACAAGATCAATATACAAGGAAAAGAAGAATGAAGTGATGAAAAAAATAAGGATGACAAAAAATGAAGCATGGGAAAGAACATGTGCCAAGGTGAATAGCAAATTACAATTTGGGAGAGCAAAAGAAGCATGGTCAGTATTGAAAGGGCTTCGACAGGATACAAAAAGCAAAACTAATCTCCAACTGATAACACAAAAGGAATGGGAAAAGTATTTCCAAAAATTATTAAATGAGGATAGAGAAGAATATCTAGAAGAAGGAACAGGGGAAGATAAAGGACATGAAGATGATGAGATCCAGATTTTAGAAAGTGAAGTACTTCAGGCGTTGAGAACAGGAAAGAATGGTAAATCACCGGGACCAGGCAATATCAATCTGGAGTGTCTGAAATATGGTGGTGACAAAATTGTGAAACTGATAACACAGCTCTTCAACAAAATTATACATGGAGATTCAATACCCAACGAGATGAAGCTAGGTTACATTAATACAATATTTAAGAAAGGGGATCGCAAAATTTGTTCAAACTATCGAGGAATTTGTGTTACAAACACATTAATGAGAATTTTTGTGAAAGTAATTAAAAACAAACTGGAAAAAAATTTTAGAACCCAAGAAGAACAATGTGGATTCATGGCTGGGAGATCATGTGTAGACCATATTTTCACATTACGACAGATTTTGGAGAAACATAGGGAAAAATCAAAAAATATATGATTAATTTTCATAGATCTAGAAAAAGTGTATGATACTGTTCCAAGAAAATTACTTTGGAGAGCACTACATATGGCAAACATAAACCCTTCCTTGATTAAAATAATACAACAGATGTATAAAGATAACATTTGCCAAGTGAAAGTTGGTAATAAACTTTCACAGAAATTTAGGACAAGCAAAGGCCTTTTATAGGGCTGTCCCATGTCACCATCATTATTTAAAATCTATATAGATATTAGCCTTAGAACATGGTCTCATAAACGTAATAGTATGGGATTAGAAATAAGATATGGAGTTTACCTACATCATTTATTATTTGCTGATGATCAAGTAGTCGTAGCCCAAGATGGGGAGGATGCTAACTATATGTGCAATCAACTAGCAGTAGCATACAAAACTTGGGGTTTGAAGATTAATTACCAAAAAACAGAATACTTGACTAATTATTCAGATGAGCTATACATTGAAGGAAAGAAAATCAAAAAGATAAACACTTTCTGTTATTTTGGATCCATTTTAGAAATTGAGGGAAAATCAGAGTCAGAAATCAATAAAAGAATTAGTAGCGGACGGAGGGTCATTGGGATGCTTAACTCAGTCTTATGGAGCAGGAATGTAATGAGCAGAACTAAAAAATTAATATACAAATCCATATTAGAGAGTGTGGTTCTGTATGGAACGGAGACCTGGACAATTAACATAAAGCACATTAAAAAATTACAAGCTCTAGAGATGGACTTTTGGAGAAGATCGGCAAGAATCTCCAGGAAAGAAAAGATAAGGAACACCGAAGTAATAAGAAGAATGGAAATAAAAGAAAGAATATATGACGTAATGGATAGGAAGAAATTATAGTGGTACGGGCATGTACGACGAATGGAGAAAACCAGAATACCAAAATTGATACTGGAGTGGGAACCGGAGGAGAGAAGAAGAAGAAGACGACGACCTATGACAACCTGGCACCAAAATGTACAGCACATAATGAGGAGAATGGGCGCAGAGGAAGAGGACACACAAGATCGAAACACCTGGAGAAATATTTTGGGATTATAGTTTAAGAATGTTTATTGTTTGTATTGTAATTTCCAAGTAAATTATTATGTTGGAGATAAGCCTCTGTAATGAGGGAAAGCTCAAAATAATAATAAAATGTAGTGTCGTAAATCTAATGATGTCAGTGACACATTTAATGTTGAATTGTTCCATGTTCAACTGTCGCACTACATTTAGCAGTCATAACGTCACTAGTGGCCTTTCAACTATTGACTTTTGCGAGTGCGTATGAATGACCACTATATGATTTTCGATTATTTATTTCTTTTGTAGTGTATGTGTTGCAGTATGCCATTTCAAAGCAATGGTGGCATGAAAAATTCTACTATGTAACATAAATATTTAAGTCGGTGAGAAAAATTGTCTACTGTTATTTTCATTTTTATCTTTGGTATTTGTTTTTAAATAATTATTTGTGTCAAAATTTTTTGTTAAAATAATTTTTCTCTACACTTATCTCATGTTTGGCCCACCATATCTTAGGAATAGTTCCATTTTCAACATAACATTGAAAAATGGTTAAATATGACAAAAATAGATAATTGATAATAGAAAAAGCTTGCCAGAAAATAATACCGATAAATAACACTGAAAAGTGGAAAAAATAATACCGATTTTCGCCATAAAATAACACCAATTTTTTCCTGTCCCTTCCTAATGGACATCAATGTGACTTCAACTGAGTCCCGCACAGCAGTGATGTCACCTACGATACAGTTCATCACACTTGCTTTGCGCAATAAATACGTTCAGCAACTAGTTGACACCAGTAGCTCTGTGTCACTGTTAAACTCTCAAGCTACCTTCAGCTGGGAGTGCCACTCTTTCAATTCACAGCTTGCCACTTGGTGGCATATTAAAAACCACCACATTTCACTCAAGGGACAACTCACAATCACAATGTGGTACAAAAATGTCAGAAGACATCTCACCTTCCTTGTAGTTCACAGTGTGGATACAGAGGACAAGTGTATTTAACAATCTCCAGGACAATATTTCACAAAGATACCGCGTATGGCGTAGCCACATGGCATGACAGGTACAGTACATTTCTACCTAGTATAGTAGAAGGCATGAGGTGTGAGAGCAGACTGAGGGGATTCTGGGCAGTAACTATGTACATAGAGGCTCCTGCATGACTGTTGTGCTTGGTTGCTTGGCTGTGGCATCTCTCCCTGCCAGCTGCATTTTGCAATAGTGGACGTTAAGGTGAAGTGACTGTCGCATCATATGTGGCAGTCGGGTGGTACCCAATGTCTGGGTGGCAGTACATGGGTTACCAAATCAGTTATTCCATGAGGAAGCAGCAAGCACCTACTTCATGAGTTGACTCCCCCCTTGGGTACACAAGCAGCACTCCGAACCAGGCCGATGTATTCACAAGCATCAGATGGCGCCTCTGGTTTTACCACCTCTGTTGGTGCAGACAGGAGCATGGGGCCAGAAGGTTCCAGCCCAGTGGCACAGTTAGAGTCTTGGTGTGTCTGAGAGTCTGAGACTGGTAGCAAAGGCGCCTCATTTCCCTGTTAGATCGTGGCACAGAAGGGAACTGCAGTGGTGGGTGTGGGGCCAGTACCACAGTCCTATCTTCTGACATTTGGTCAATCTTGGATGGCCTATTGACAGAGGGAGATGAGGGGATAGCTTGGATTGGAGACCAGTGCTGAGAATCAGAATGCAGGAATAGCTTGGGAGCAGGAGTGGAGATAGCGGATGGTCTGATGAAAGAGAAAGGTGGTATTGCCTCAATATGTGTTCACTAAAGGGGCCCCTAGGCAATGGCAGCTGGGTCCCTCACCAAATGCATGTCACTGTCTGGTCCCTTATCACCAAAGTAATCACCTGGAATCCCCACAGCTGCCAGACAACTACTGGTCCCCACTTGTCCTGGCAACTGGAACTCCATGCCCATTCGCAGGAGCCTGACTGGAAGTGAGGAGACAGAACTGTGGATGGCCCCACAAGCATTGGCAGCTTGAGCTGAGCTAATAGCCATGGAGGAATTCTGCAAGACACTTCTCCCTTATTAGCTTCATCCTGAAGGAACTAAAAAAAAAAGTATAAGCACCTCATCTGTAGGAGTGTCAGGCACATATTCATCTATTTTAAAAGTTTCCAAAAGTCTTTCAGCCTCATAATTTGACTGGGGGTGAAAACACAGAGACAACAGGTACTGAATGCCAATTCTGCAGCAAAACTCGCCGAAAACCTGGGAGCAAAATTGTAACCAATGTCTGGTACCAGTGTGAGAAGTAGTTTTTCAATAATGAAAATTCTGCTCAGTGCTGCTACTGTGGCCACTGCACTCATGGGTCAACTGTTGCCCATACACAGAAAGATGAAGTACACATCAAGGTCAGTCAGTCAGGTAGCATCAAGGAAGGGGCCTGAGGAGTTGATCTGAACATGCTATCACAGGCGTGAGGGCTTCAGTGAGGATGAGAAATTTTGGTGGGGAGCCACTTGCTGCTGTTCACACTGATGGTGGTTGCAGACAGATGTTTGACCAGCAGGTCTATGCCCTGCCAGTACACATGATGTCCGGTGAGCAGTTTAGTTTGTGAGACATCCTGGTGAGCTCGGCGCAAGACCCATAAGATTGTCTTACAGGAGAACTACCTGGGGAGACTATTAACCCAGGGTTATTAGGATAATTCTGTACACTAGGATTAGCATAAGCGGGGGAGGAGGGAGTTGGAAGTAATGCCACAATGGGTTTGAGTCCCAAACAGGAATGTTGTCCGGCCAGCCCTGCTGTATGTACTGCCATATCTGTTGTAAAATTTTGTCCTTGAGTTTAACTGGAAGCACAAATTTCATCTTCGTTGAACTTTGGCGTGGCGCCCATCATGAAACAGAACAGGGGGTCTGCATTGTCCTGTTGTCTGGGGTTGCAGTAGTAAATTTCATAATTGTATCTGCTGGGAAAGAGTGCCCAGCACTGAAGTCAGTGGCCAGTTCTTTCAAGTTACTTTGCTGCCACATCGAAGAGGGAGATACACAGCTTATGCCACATAATTAGGAATATATCAAATTTCTTCAGCACAAAGATGATCTGATAAGTTTGTTTTGCAGTTTGTAAATACCTCTTCTGCATGGCACTGTGCGTCTTTGATGCAAATGCGAATGGATGTTCAGAGTCATCCGCGTCTCTGTGCACCAGGCCACTCCCCAGGACACCTTCAGAGGCACCCAGTGCTACCATTAGTTGTTTGCATGGTAGAAATGTGGTGAGACATGGTGTTGATAGGAGGTCCTGCTTCAGTGTCCTGAATGCCTGTTCACATGCCTCCATCATACAAAGGGCAGGGCCTTCTTCTGCAGGTTGTTGCACAGATGCGCACTCAACATCATACCTAGGATACATTTTCCATAATATATTATTTTCCTAAGAAGGACTGGAGCTCCTTTAAGTTTGTGGGATGAGGAAGCATGATGATTGTTTCATCCAGCTTCTGTGTGGGCTTAATACCTTTGTGAGAGATGACGTGTCCTAGGTATACCACCGACGGTAGGAAAAAGAGTGATACTTTGAGATAGTATCTGAGGCTTGTGGACTGGAGGGTGTGGAACAGCTACTGCATTTTTGCTTGAGGAACCTCTGAAAGATTGCTGGAGCACTTGACACCTTGAAAACTAAGCATTTAAAATGATATAATCCATGTGGCTTGCTTACTACCACCACTTTCTGTGATTCCTCATCCACGAGTAGTTCTAAGATAGCTTGGGAGAGATCAACCTTCAAGGAATGCTGGTCTCCCTCGACTGCAGAGAAAAGTGTGTCTGGTTTTGGAATGGGATATGTATCAATCTGTGACAGGAAACTGACAATAACCTTAAAGTCTCTGCACAGGCATAGTTTCTCTGATGGTTTTTTCACAGTAAGCAAAGGTATTGCCCACTCACTTGCCGACACAGGTTCAACAGCACCCAGGGCAGTAAACCTATTTAGGTCACTCTTGATAGCATCCTGTGGTGCAAGAGGTGCCTTTGTAATCCACCCTTTATAAACTGGTTTACTTGCACTACGAGTTACTAGTCCTTCAAAGGGAAAGCCAATATTAAAACAATGGGCCACAGTGTAAAGAAATATTTTTGCCTTCTTATTGTATCATCCTCGCTGAACATATCTTTCCAAGCTTCATGATACAACGTAAATCCAAACAATTCTAAATTTTTGGATCGTTACTTGAATGTAAGGTATGTAACTTTTGGCTTGTCAGAGGTAACAAAGCACGACAACTCTAATTTTATCAAGATCACTTGGTGATTAGACAATGCATTTTATATATTTTCAATATTTAATAATGGAGTGAAGAATTAGTACTAAAAACTGCATCAATTGTGCTACTGGAGGTAGCAGTTATTCTAGTGAATTACTGACAATATCTTCCATATTAAAGGTTGCTTACATTCAGTGACACACTGGAAAGATTAACATGTCAGTCAACAAATAAAATAATTTTGTTACCTTTTGAACTGTACACATTCATGACACAGTCCGTATTTTTTTTTAAACTTTGAAAGACTGCTGTCAGGTGATCTGTATACACAAATAATGATAACTTTATATGAATAAGTTCAAGCATAATGTGTTCAAAGTGTTTAGTATCATTAAGATGATTGGTTTTGTTTAATTTACAGAACTTAACACCATTCTTAACAAGAAATGTACGCCACCATCCCTTTTACATAACTGATACTAACTTCTGCCAATTGTACAATTTGGTAACTTAGAAATTAACAGTTCTTCATCTCTGAGCCACAGCTCAATGAGATAGATCACATGCACTGTATGAATAACAGTTGAGCTGAAGATTTCTAACTCCTAGAATTTTTTTCTTACAGACTGAATATTCTGATAATAAATACAGACGTTTTTATTGCAGATTTTGATTCTGTAGGGTTGTTATTACAATTAAGAACAGTTAAAAAGTCTTTAAACTGATTCTGTGTGAAAACTGATTCAGTAGAGTTATTTTTATGATTAAAAAAAGTAAAAGTTCTTTACATCAGGCTCTGGTACTTGCAGTGGTCCAAAATTCAATACAACAGTCTCCTTCCCTCCATAATTGAGGAACATTACACGTCTAGTGTGAAGGTTCTTGCACAAATCACCAACTTTTAATACATCGCAATTTGCATACTGGGAGATTTCAGGCAAGCATCTGACATGTTCTTCACCACATCATATGTGCCCATAATACAGACTACAAAATCATTTTGATGCTACATGATCTCTTGGTGTTTTACATCAAGGATATTTTTTGTTACTGCATAAGTTTTGACAATGCTAGTCACTTGAAGGTTTTTTTTTTTTTTTTTTTTTTTTAAATATCTTGCAAAATGTTCATTAATTTACTGTCTTCTGCTTTATATTCTTATAGAAATTGATATTCACATCGCTGAAACTGTTACAAGGTTCATTATTGTCTGTACAGTAATAGTTATTGTCAGCTGAAGATGGGACATTGAAATTTTTTTCTACAATGATGATGCGTTTTACAGAATTTGATGATAATTTATATCTAGAATACCTACTTTTGCAACTTAAGTTCTCACTCACAGACTTTTTAGTGCTTTAGTCCTTAACCCAACACATGATTTATGAAACTTCGCTTGTACCTTCAAGATTTCATTTTAAAGAATTATTAAATCATTTCTTAAGCCATTCAACATTTGCTGTAAGCTTAATATATGTTCATTAAGCTTTCATATTTCACTATCGTACTTCCTGCAGACACACTTTTTTGTGACACAGCAGTAACTTTTCCTGCTCAGCTCTACTATCTAAACACTTGTGGGCATCTTTTCATATATCTATGTGGAAGATAAAGCCCATCCTCTTATTCCTTAGCAACAGATATGAAGTGCTTCTCATCCTCAACAGTACATCCAAGCCAACATGAGATTCTCATGCAAAGACCTGAGAAGCACAGTGGATCATTGGGACCTTCATTATTAGGCTTGAAATTGAGTCCCTAAGGGAAGTAGCAGGAAGGTTGTAAAATAAGATAAGTATGCACTCAGCAGAGGTGGTCTCATTGTGACGTCAAAAAATGGTCTACTGAATGCACTGGTTGCAGCCAGCTGCACATCATAACACATATTAGCACAAATGATATCTGTTGCTTGACTTCTGAGGCCAACCTCAGTTTCTTTGGATCACTCACTCTACCAGTGAAGACAGTTCACCTCACACATGGGATGGAAGCACAATTCACAATTTGCATCTCAGAACCAGTAACAATCAAGGTCCTCTGGTTTGGAGCCAATCGGAAGGCATAAATCAGAGACTAAGACAATTTTTTGAAACTCTCTGTTGTGGATATCTTGAAATCCCGTAATGGGTTAAGAGAATTGTTAAGCTCTCCGTGCACATTCCTCTTGCACCCTCCCCTCAAAAGGTCAGGCATACACAACAAACGAAGCATGTACTTTATATACTCTCTGATTATCCATTTTAAGTGCAGAGGTGCACATTCATCCATGAGTATAAGAAAGAGACAGTGTTAATGTACTAGTTAATTGCAGAAGTGTCTATGGCACAACATCATAATTAGCCAATTAAAAGTGATAAAGCCCATATACTACTAGCTACAGGAAAATGATGCAAAGCTTTGACTTCAAATGGGCCAACAGGCACTGACTGACCACTCTTCATCCCCTGCCAATGGCTTCATTTGGCTGCAGTATAGATAGATGCATGTTCAGGATACCACTCTCACAGCATTTATCCACTTTGCATACCTCGAAGTCACTAATTCTCACACAAGTGGCTTCACAAATTGAATCACAAGGCATAGTGGTCCCTGTTCCAATTTTCCATCAGTGAATTTAGCTTGAGCCCCTGTGTTGATCTCTTAGTAACATAGGTAGATGAACAGCAATGAAATATTAATTTCAGATTGGGGTATACACAGCATAGATAGGCTACTTGTCCATGACAGTGCAGAGAACATCATAATATCTTGTAAGATTATCACAGATACTGAATATGTAATAAAATGGGTGTGGGTGAGCACCAAGAAGGGTCAAACAAGGCATTTGGATGCTTTTTATAAACCACTAGGCATGGAAGCTGGAATCACAGAATGCTTAAGACAAAGTATTGTGGTTAAACTTCCTAATCCTGCTATCTTAATTAATATTGAGGGAGATTTCAATTTATCAGTTGAAGAATAGGACACTGGCATGATTAAGTTAAGTGCCAGGGATTGAGATTGGAGTGAGATTGATTTTGAATGTCTTTTTTGCAAATTACTTTGAGCAGTTGGTTAGAGAATGAGTTTGTGAGGGAAATGTCTTAGAGCTCCTAATAACTAAGAAGACACAATATTTTTCTATTAGCAAATGTATGGCTGTTGTAGCATAAACAACTACTGGTGTAAAAAGGAATGATAAGAAAGGCAAGAAAAATATGTACTCAGAAAGTGTGACAAAAAACAGATTCCAAATCATCTGAGTAGTCACCACTTAATATTCATCTCTGGGAGACAAAGGTGTAGTGAATAAAGTTAGAGGTATTGTATGATAAATACACTGCAGGTAAGAGCATGCAGAGCAAGTGGGGGATGAGAAGGACCCACCGTGGCCAAAAGGCCATATTACAAGCTGCCATGAAAGCAAAGAGAGCTGCATCACAAATTTAACTGAAGTCAGAACCTTCTTGAGAAACAAAAGCTGAGGAAAATCTAAATGAGATTAAAGAGCACAATGCAAAAACAATTCAATCAACATGAGCACAAATTTTTTTAACTGATCTGGCAAAAATTATAAGAGGTTTTGATCCTATGTACAGTCAGTAAATAGATCACTACAACACATGTAGTAAGTCCACTGGCACATTTGCTTTAGTTAAGGTATTTGGATGTCCCATGGATCATAATTGTGACCTCTTGGTATCAGGTGAAATGAGCCAGTTTCACTATTAAAATACACTTTCTCTGTGAAAAATATGGGAGCAAAGTACACTATGAAAGTAGATATCAAGCAGATAAAATAAGTTTTTGTTTAAAGTTAATCTGATTATCTATTAAATTCATTACATCAGTGAGTTGGTGGTCAAAGATTTGTGTGTCTGAATACCTTACTCATCTGTGTCACACTAAACCTGAGTAATGTATAATATTATTGGCTTCTCCTTCTAGAACTGTATTTTTGAATGTTACTGCAGCTTTTCAACTGTGACTGTTGACAAAAAACTTTATAGAGGGGTAAATCTTCTCTGAGGCTGCTGTTAGTATGACCAACAGTAAAAAGAGCTGTCTACCAGGGACTGTAGAATGGATACCATATACTATGTTACCCTTATTACATACTTCTGTGCAACTAACGCTTTTTTCCTCAGTCACGAGTTACTCAAGAATATCAAGCTCAGATACATTAGTGAACAAAAACAAGAAAACTAAGTCAACTTTTTAGATTTTTGTCTAAAAAAATCTGATATTATCCATAACACAAAAATGTCAGACCTTGAACCTTTACGATCTGTAACATGTAACTTCTAATTCTTGTTCTTATCAATAGAAACACCAAAGAATTTACAATATTCTGTTTCATTTATTGTTTTATCTAATGCATTATTTCTAAAAGTGTCCACAATAATGATTCTTGTAATCTACACCAGTCACAGTGCCTTTGATTACTATTAAAAGTGACATGCAAGTCTGGGTGAAATTCCCTTATAGCATACTACTGTTCCCACTGGCCTTCATCTGTGGAGCAACTACATGTTATTAATCCAACTTGGTGACACGCTTTTATTGACAGACAATCCTAGATTGATGATCTTGTGCCCTCTGCAGTCATAACTAATAGTTTTGCACCAACATGTGAATACTGTGATGCCCCTTGTTAAACAATGGGCACTGAATGGCATGGTCTGATGCGCTGCTTGACAGAGCAGGCAAGCCTCCTACTTCCACGTGCTATGATGAGGTGAGGACAACCAACACCTTGTCACCTGCTCATGATTTCACCATCTTTCATACAGTTTTCATATATACTGACAACAGTAGCACAACAAAAGCTCACTAACTTCGTCATTTCCAAGATGTTCATTTCCAAGAGCTGGATAATTTTGAACACACTGAGTTAAAAATGAGGGTTGGCTTTCTGTTATCAAATATTCTGAAGCATAAGATGAAAAATGTACTTGTCAAGCAGCAGCATAAGAAAATACGTATAAAAAAGTTAAGGAAATGTGCAAGCTTTCAGAGGCAGCGGCACCTTCTTCTGTAGAAGTATTGAAGAGGAAGTGATAGGGATGGAGGAAAAGGGCTGACAAGTTTTAGAAAAAGGCGAGGATTATGGAAAATTCATCCAGAATCCTGGTTCAGGGGAGACTTACCTGGACGGGATGAGATCTGTTTTCTCCTGCCACTGCTTGGTGAGTAGACTTTTTTATCTATCTATTTATACTATATTTTCAAAAACTGATTATTTTGATTCAACTATAAGATGAAGATTATCCTGAGCTACTGCTTGACAACATCATTAATTTTAAAAATTGGTAACAAATGATAAAGCACACTGCTGGCCCAAAGTGGTCTCATTTTGGCCAGTTCAGCACTAAGCAATTCAATCATTGTGAGAGTAAATTTTTTTTAATTGATCTGGTAAAAATTCGAAGAGGTTTTGTTCAGTTTGCTCAGTGCTTATAAATCACAGCCAAGACACCATTGAGAAATGTAGCTCTGTTAGTTTGTGTTTCCACATGGACAATATGAAACTAACTTTAAGTTAATTCTGTAGGGAAGTTCTGGTAGAATATAAATACTTCAGGAGTACAGGGGGCCACTCTCAGAGAAGCAGAAGCATTGAGTCATCAACAAGCACACTTTAAAAAGAAAGAGAACTAACAAGCTTTCAGAATAACCCTTTTTAGAGCTGGCTAGACACACAATGCCAGTGTGCATTCTGCTGGTGCCTTATAGGGGCATAGCCCTGTTTGTGTGTGTGTGTGTGTGTGTGTGTGTGTGTGTGTGTGTGTGTGTGTGTGTGTGTGTGTGTGTTGTCTTTTTTCTACAAAGGCCTCATTAGCCAAAAACTCATTTTGTGACAGTCTTTTCGTAGGGCCTATCTGCGACTCAGCATCCCTGCTATATGGTGAGTGGCAACAACCCTTTTCATAATATTGTTAATTTTATGTTCATGGTTACTTGTGACATAGAGACCACAGACAACTGTGCAGCAGGAAGAACATTTGAGATCACGTAAGCAAATTTTTTTAGGTGATGTAAAGTGAAGAATAAAATAGTGATCACCAGTTCTACATGTCCAACTTTCGGCAGACCAATCAGGGAAGGTTTCATGAATTGGAATAGCAGGCTGTTCAGTATGTATGAGAGAAACACAGTCAGGTTTCCCAATTACTTCAGAAATTATACTGATAACATGACAGGAGGTAAAGAGGAATTTTCCATCTGCATGCCTCGCAAATTTCAATACAAGATCAAGTTAGAGGGCATTGTTGAAGAGAGCAAGGCTTATGGTATGTGGCAGAACAACCCTTGCGCAGTGATTTCCTGTGGCTTCTGATGAAAAACTACTTGCATAACAGAACCATAAAATGTTTATAAGAAAACACTGTGACTGCAGTAGATAGTGTTAACTGTTTTAGGTAGGTCTTAGGATACTTTGTTCAATAAAACAGTTTGTAAATTTGGTTTGTCACAATACATTAAAAATAAAAATTTCTCAAGAAGTCTCTTCAGAAAAAGGGAATAATATTCTGGGCCATCTTATTGTTGGGTAAATACATGACAGGTTTCTATTGATCCACATACCAATTCCATTGTTCCTGTGCACTCTGCAATTCTACAATTGTAACCAATGATGTCACTGGATCAACATGTGAACACAAAGATGTCATTTGCTGTGAAGCCAACTGTTCAACATTGTTCACTGATCCCTGTGCTCTGAAACATTTGTGCCTGAATCAGCATATTACTCTGTCCTGTTTGGACCCTTTCCCCCACATCAACCACCGAACTGTGTCTTCATTTTCATTGCAGCCTTTCCTAATTTACAGATCAGGCAATCCTCCTCTCTCCACATTGTGCAAAGAGGTGTGGTCAACCAACACCTTGTTGCCTAATCATGATTTCTTCATATTTCAACCCCTTTTTGCACAGTTGCTCATGACAATAGCATGAGTTCAGCTAACTAGTTTCACCACTTCCAAGATGCCCATTCCCAGGCACTGTATTATAACATGCTGTCCTTTGTCAAAGTCACTTATTTCAATGGAGTTCCCCATTAGCAGTCCAAATCGACACTAAGCTGATTGGCTATTTGTCTTAGCTTCACCTATGAAATTTTGTTATCATGTCTTACGGGCATAATGTTTGTGTCATTGGTGCTTAAGATATGTGAATACTGGTTAATGTTCGTTATTGTAAAAGCAAAATCAATGCTGTGATTCTAGTTTACTTTCTTCCTGGGTCTTGTACAAAAAATAATAAAAAAAAAGGGAAAATGCCATCAAATGTTTTGTGAAACGATTCTTCTAAAACTAAGAAATAAAACAGATTCAGAAACATTTCAAGCAGCTTTGAATAATGTTCAGAATCATATATAACAAATGGGGTGTTGAGTCAGAATTTGAAGTTCAGTGTTTAACTTAGAGTCTTAAAATGTTAAAGGGTAGTAGAAGAAGATTGTCTGATGGATTATGTAAAGCATGCAGCCTGCTGTTGTGCAGCCTTGACGTAATTGTATCACCTATGCCTGAAGGTGTAAGAAAGTTCCAACAATTTTTCAGTCTCAAAAATTTTTCAATAAAGAGTCCAACAAAATAGGAACAAATAGACTGGTACTTTCCAAAAATATGACACATGAACTTGCAGACTGGCACAATTAAAAAACACATATGCATCAGCTTTTGGCCACAGCTTTTGCCAGAAAAAGAAAGAGAAACACAAATCATAGCACACCTCATGCACACGACTGCCAACTCTGACAGTTTGGACCAGAATACGGAACCAGAATGCCAATACAGAATCCTGCAAATATGAGGAAAGAGAATGCTCATTCTCAAGCAGACCTCATTTGCTGCATATGAATTTTATTGTTATTCAAAGGTGCATCAAATGTTTTTCTAATCTATTTTATATCTTACTACTACAAAAGCTTTGACTTTCTTATTTTCTACTTTTTTTTGTTTTCATGCTTTGTTCAGAAAGTTGCCCTCAAAATGTCCTAAATTTAGTACTTGATTCATAGGAATCTATTTTAAAAATGAAGTATCACACCCACACAACTTTTTGTACATAAAATAGCTATGCCTGTAAAAGATCTTTTTTGACACCTCTTTTGCTTTCATAGTGTCTTCTGTTCTCAGAATGTTCTGAATTTAGTACTTGGTTTGAAGAAAGTTTTTTGACAATATCACACCAATGCTACTTTTTATGCACAAAATGGCCAGGCCTTGAAGAGATGAAAGTTCTGACACTTCATTTACATAGATAGCACAAGCTGTTCATGAAATATTTCAATTTGCACTCAAATCACTAATTAAGTTTCCTTAAATATCCTGAGTTCTTTCTACTTCTACATATATACTCTGCTAGCCACCAAGCAGTGTGGCGGAGGGCACTATTTACGCCAAAGTCATATTTCCCCCCTCTGTTCCACTCGTGAATCGCGCGAGGGAAAAATGATTGATTGAATGCCTCAGTACAAGCTCTAATTTCCCTTATCTTTGAATGGTGCTCATTGCGCAGTATGAAAGTTGGTGGTAATAATATACGCTCTACATCCTCAGGGAAGATCAGATTTTGGAATTTAGTGAGCAGCCCCTTCCATTTAGTGCTTCGTCTATCTGCAAGGGTGTCCCACTTCAAACTTTCAATGAGATTTGCAATGCTCTCGCGATGGCTAAATGTACCAGTTACAAATTTTGCTGCTCTTCTTTGGACCTTCTCAATCTCTTGAATCAGATCCAACTGGTAAGGGTCACATACAGGCAAACAATACTCCAAGACTGGACAAACTAAAGTATTGTAAGCAATTTCTTTTGTTGAAGGACTGCATCACTTCAGGATTCTACCAATAAACCACAATCTAGAGATCGCCTTACCTGTTACTTGCGTAATCTGATTGTTCCATTTGAGATCATTTCGAATAGTCACACCAAGATACTTGACAGATGTTACCGCTTCCAAAGACTGGGCATTTATTTTACACTCATACATTAATGGGGACTTTCACTTTGTTATACGCAGTAGGTTACACTTACTAATATTGGGAGATAAGTCATTACACCACGCATTTATTTTCAACAAATCCTCATTGATCTGTACACAACTTTCTTGTGATACTACTTTCCTGTAGACTAAAGCATCATCGGCAAACAGTCTAATGCTGCTGTCAATACCATCACCCAGATCGTTTATGTAAATCATAAAAAACAGTGGGCCTATTACACTGCCCTGGGGCAAACCTGATGTTATGCTTGTTTCTGTTGAAGTCTCCCCATATAGGATGACATACTGCTCTCCTACTGTTTTCTATCCAACCGCATATGTCATCAGATAGACTGTAACACTGCACTTTTTGGAGCAAGCGATAGTGCAGAACTGAGTCGAATGCCTTTTGAAAGTCGAGGAATATGGCATCAACCCGGGAGCCAGTATCTAGATCCTGTTATACATCATGCACAAAGAGGGCCAGCTGTGTCTTGCATGACCGCTGTTTCCTAAAACAGTGCTGGTTTCTGCAGATGAGTTTCTCCGAGTCTAGAAAAGTCATTATGTCTGAACACAAAATATGTTCCATGATTCAACAAAAAATTGATGTCAGTGACATTGTCCGGTTATTATGTGCATCCAATTTTCTACCCTTTTCATAGATTGCTATGACCTGGGCCTTCTTCCAGTCCCGTGGAACTTTCTGCTGTTCCAATGATCTCTGATAGATGGTGGATAGGAATAGTGCTATATTCATAGCACAGCCAACATAAAATCTTACGGGGATACCATCTGAGCCAGATGCCTTCCTGTCATCTAAGGATCTTAACTGTTTTACAATTCCAGATACATTAAACACTATGTCAGCCATCCTTGCATTTGTTCAATAATTGAAGGAGGAATGGTGCTGTAGTCCTCTACCATAAATGAGTTTTTGAAAGCTAGGTTTAGAATTTTGTCCTTCTGTTTATCATCATCCATTACATTACCCATACTGTCAGCAAGAGAAGGTAATTGAATTATTTGTAGCATTCACAGATTTTATGTATGACCAAAATTTTTTGGGGTTATTTTTAGAATCTGCAGACAAAATATTGCTTTCAAATTCATTAAAAGAATCTCTCATTGACCTTTTGACAGCTGCTTTCATTTTGCACAATTTCTGTTTGTCAGCGGATCAGTGACTACGTTTAAAATGACTGCATAAAATTCTCTGCTTTCTTAACAACTTCCTAATATGTTTCTTGAAACAAGGTGGATCCTTTCCCTCCCCTATATTTTTGCTAGGCACATATTTCTCTAGCACGTGGTGGACAATACCTTTAAATTCCAACCAAAGATGCTCAATATCTTTGTGTCCTGCAGTGAATTCTTGGCGCTGACTATGAAGACACGTTTATTTGCTTTCCCAAACATGAAAACTCTATGCTGTGTTTTCTTTTTTGCACCTTCCACTGACATAGATACCACAACGACATTATGGTGTAATACCTTCTTCTAGATTAACTTCCTCAAAAAGATCAGGTCTGTTTTTTGCCAAGGTATCTAATATGTTCCCATTGTTCCCATCTCGAGTTCGTTTTCTAACCAATTGCTCAAGGCTGTATGTTGAGAGTGCTCCTATAATAACTTCACATGAGTCTTTGCTTCTGCCCCCTGTGATAAATGTGCAATTTTCCCAATCAATGGATGCCAGATTAAGGTCTCCACCTATAACTAATGGATAATTTGGATATTTATTTCCTATGTACTCAAGACTTTACTTGAAATGTTCTGTGATGTTTGTTGCGGATGCTGGTGGTCTATAAAAACATCCTAATACAATGGTCACTCCTTGTCTGATTGACAGCTTCAACCAATTAATTATTTTTTATCAAAACTGCGCCTCATGCTGGTCTATTTGATACCACATTTATCCATTTCCCACTCTTAGTTTTGAACATGAGAATTGGATAAAAACCCTTTATGTAACTTATAGGGAGTCACATTTTCTTTACTGACAAAACATAAAAATGAAATTTTTCAAACAGCTGGATACCTGGAAATATACAGCTAACCTTTCAAGCTGAGAAAGCCCTTGAAATCACAAAGCATGATAATTCTCTAAAGTTTAAAGTAAAATGCACAGTCACATTAAGTTCATGATCATTGTTGTAAGGCTGGGAACCACAAAGGAATATGGTTAACACCAGATACCTGTAAGACATTCTCAAAAGCATGGATAAATAGAGTGAAAAAGCAACTAAATCCACAGATTGGTGAGTACTAAGGAGGCTTCAGAAAGGCCAGATCATGTGAGGAATAATAATCTTGGATATGTATAATCACATATCAAAAACTGTGAAGCAAGTATTCAGTGCTCACACACACACATAGTCCAAGAAAGCCTATGATTCAGTACATAGCTCAACACTGTTGCCAGTTTTGGAGGATATGATTTTGGATAGAAAATCCAGTGAACTGAATAAACAGACATCAAGCAACAGGACATTCAATGCAAAACTGAGGCACTGTAAGACAATGATCAGCCCAAAGTCTTATATGGAGCAGAAACTCGAAATGTTATAAAAACAGGGTTACTTTATTGGCTACAGCTTGTTAAACAAAATATACTCTGGAGGATATTTGGGCCTGAAAGAATAGGAAACTGACAATACAAAACATAAAGAAACCAACAGATGTACACCCAGGTAAAGAGAATCTCGGGCATCATAGGGGAAAAAAGGAGCATGTCCTTGAGACAGATTCCCCTAGAATGGACCAAGGGAGACTGTCAAATCAAGTAATACAGTTTCTTGTGAACAGGAGAACCAAAGTATTTTGGATCCAATAGGTACTAAGGGATCAGGAAGAAATGGAAATACTGGACGTCATGGAATTGCAACAAAGTGACTTACAAATCAAAACTTCTGCTTGTCACAGATCTCGAGGACTCTTTGAAATAGATAGTGTTAGCTGTTTTTGGTAGATCTGAGGACACTTTACATTAATAAAACAGCTTGGAAATTTGTATAGTCAAAAGACATCAAAAATAAAAATTTCTCAGGGTGTTTGTCCAAAAAAAAGTGGGTTTATAATCTGGGTCATCTCGTTATTGGGTAAATAGATGACATGTTTCGATGGGTCCATTGCCAAATTTTGTTGATGCCCCTGCAATTGTAATCAATGAAGTTGTTTGATCAGCATGTGAACACTAAGGGGTCATCTGCTGCAGGGCAGATTGTTCAACAATGTGCGCTGAACATTGTGCTCTGAAACACCTGAGCCTGATCCAGGCTGCTATTCTGTCATCAGATTTGCATTGCAGGGTTTCCTGATTTACAGAGCAGGCAAGTCTCCTACCTCACCATTCTATTATGAGGTGTTGACAATAAATGCCTTGTTGTCTACCCACAGTTTCATCATACTCCAATAACCTAATACAGTTGCTCATAATAGCATGGGAACAGGCGACTAGCTACATTTCCAAGATGCTCATTCCCAGGCAATGGAGCATGACAATCTCTGCTTTGTCAAAGAAGCTTATGTCAAGTGGGCTTTCTCATTTGTAATCCGCATCAGCATTGGCCATTTGTCTTAACTTCAGGCATATAATTTTGTTACCATGCCTCATACCCAAAATGCCACAAGCCAGCATTCAGCATCATGACTGGCAGTGGTCATATTGTTTTGGTTAATGTTCATTACTGGAAAATCAAGATTGATGGTGTGTTCCCAGGCTTTCAACTGTGTTGACAATTCTTCTTTGCTCTACATAAAGTATAAATGTCAGCACAGTTGGATACTCATGAACAGACAGCTAATCATTCATGTTAAGGAAGTCTCTGAATTCATCAAGCATGACAATTAAATCACATTTAAAGTAAAATACACAATGAAATTAAGTACACAACCATTGAAGTGAGCTACATCTACATCTACATCCATACTCTGCAAGCCACCTGACGGTGTGTGGCGGAGGGTACCTTGAGTACCTCTATCGGTTCTCCCTTCTATTCCAGTCTCATATTGTTCGTGGAAAGAAGGATTGTCGGTATGCCTCTGTGTGGGCTCTAATCTCTCTGATTTTATCCTCATGGTCTCTTCGCGAGATATACGTAGGAGGGAGCAATATACTGCTTAACTCTTCGGTGAAGGTATGTTCTCGAAACTTTGACAAAAGCCCGTACCGAGCTACTGAGCGTCTCTCCTGCAGAGTCTTCCACTGGAGTTTATCTATCATCTCCGTAACGCTTTCGCGATTACTAAATGATCCTGTAACAAAGTGCGCTGCTCTCCGTTGGATCTTCTCTATATCTTCTATCAACCCTATCTGGTACGGATCCCACACTGCTGAGCAGTATTCAAGCAGTGGGCGAACAAGCGTACTGTAACCTACTTCCTTTGTTTTCGGATTGGCAAGAACAAATGCCTTTCTTTGGTCCCATAGAACTTACCACAAATTTCCAATTTCCAAATGCCTTTCATGAAATATTTGGACACAGTGAAGCTAACATTTAAAATTCAGGGTACAGAGTAAAAATTTGGAAGTAGCTCTCTGTTATTTCTTTTTTGCATTACTGTTCACATTTAGCAAAAATTAAAATTTGCCAGTGGAAGAAGCAATTGCAGACGCTTACAACAGGAATGCAACACTTACAGGCACAAATAAATGAGGCATTTACATTCTGTAATAGAAGCTGTAGGTATTTCTCATGCTCATGAGATGCTCTGTGCCTACCTGATTTCATTAGTTCTGAAGGAGCCAGATCAGATTCATAATGTATCACATTTCCTTGGCCTTTCTGTAAATTACTTCCATGTTCTCCCTTCTCCACACACACACACACACACACACACACACACACACACACACACAGAGCGAGCGAGCAAGCAAGCACACCTCACCTACAAAAGATGTAATTATACATTTCTAACTAATTGGAATGTCACGATATGTTTAGAGTCTAAAGTACAGATTTGATATTTTGTAACTATAATTGTTGCGTGCCTCAACGACACAGGTAGCGTACCGTAGGTGCAACCACAATGGAGGGGTATCTGTTGAGAGGCCAGACAAACATGTGGTTCCTGAAGATGGGCAGCAGCCTTTTCAGTAGTTGCAGAGGCAACAGTCTGGATGATTGACTGATCTGGCCTTGTAACATTAACCAAAACAACCTTGCTGTGCTGATACTGCAAACAGCTGAAAGCAAGGGGAACTTACAGCCATAATTTTTCCTGAGGGCATGCAGCTTTACTGTATGGTTAAATGATGATGGTGTTCCCTTGGGTAAAATATTCTGGAGGTAAAGGTTCCCCATTCGAATCTCTGGGCGGGGACTACTCACGAGGACATCGTTATCAGGAGAAAGAAAACTGGCATTATATGGATCGTAAAATGGAATGTCAGATCCCTTAATTGCGCTGGTAGTTCAGAAATTTAAAAAGGGAAATGGATAGGTTGATGCTAGATACAGTGGGCATTAGTGAAGTTCAGTGGCAGGAGGAAGAAAACTTCTCGTCGGGTGAATACAGGGTTATAAATACAAAATCAAATAGGGTAATGCAGGAATAGGTTTCATAATGAACAAAAAAATAGGAGCACGGGCAACCTACTATGAACAGCATAGTGAATGCATTATTGTAGCAAAGATAGAGACAAAGCCCACACCTACCACAGTAGTACAAGTTTATATGTCAACTGCTCTGCAGATGATGAAGAGATTGAAGAAATGTATGATGAGATGAAAGAAATTATTCAGATTATTTCAGAAATTATTCAGATTTAAGTCATGAGGGACTGGAATTCGATAGTAGGAAAAGTAGTGGGTGAATATGGAATGGGTATAAGGAATGAAAGTGGAAGCTATCTGGTCGAGTTTTGCACAGAGCATAACTTAATCATAGCTAACACTTGGAGTAAGAATCGTGAAAGAAGGCTGTATATGTGGAAGAGGCCTGGAGACAATGGAAGGTTTCAGATAGATTATATAATGGTAAGACAAAGATTTAGGAACCAGGTTTTCAATTGTAAGACGTTTCCAGAGGCAGATGTGGACTCTGACCACAATCTATTGGGTATGAACTGTAGATTAAAACTGAAGAAACTGTGAAAAGGTGGGAATCTAAGGAGATAGGACCTGGATAAACTGAAAGATCCTGAAGTTGTAGAGTGTTTCAGAGAGAGAGAGAGAGAGAGAGAGAGAGAGAGAGAGAGACAGAGAGAGGGCGGGGGGGGGGGGGGGGGGGGGGGCATTAGGGAATGATTGACAAGAACGGGGGAAAGAAATACAGTAGAAGAGGTATGGGTAGCCTTGAGAGATAAAATAGTGAAGGCAGCAGAGTGTTAAGTAGGTAAAAAGATGAGGGCTAGTAGAACTCCTTGGGTAGCAAAAGAGATACTGAATTTAATTGATGAAAGGAGAAAATATAAAAAATGCAGTAAATGAAGCAGGCAAAAAGGAATACAAATGTCTCAAAAATGAGATTGACAGGAAGTGCAAAATAGCTAAGCAAGGATGGCTACAGGACAAATGTAGGTGTAAGATAGGTACTGTCTACAGAAAAATTAGAGAGACCTTTGGAGAAAAGAGAAGCATTTGTATGAATATCAACAGCTCAGATGGAAGGCTGGTTCTGGGCAGAAAAGGGAAGGCAGAAAGGTGGAAGGAGTGTATAGGGGGTCTATGCAAGGGCGATGTACTTGAGGGCAATATTATGGAAATGGAAGAGGATGTAGATGAAGATGAAATGGGATATGTGATACTGCGTGAAGAATTTGACAGAGCACTGAAAGACCTAAGTCAAAACAAGGCCCAGGGAGTAGACAGCATTCCATTAGAAGTACTGATAGCTTTGGGAGAGCCAGACCTGACAAAACTACCATATGGTCAGCAAGATGTATCAGACAGATGAAATACCCTCAGACTTCAAGAAGAATGTAGTAATTCCAATCCCAAAGAAAGCAAGTGTTGACAGGTGTGAAAATTACCAAAGTATCAGTTTAATAAGTCACAGCTACAAAATACTAACATGAATTCTTAACAGATGAATGCAAAAACTGGTAGAAGCCAACCTTGGGGAAGATCAGTTTGGATTCCATAGAAATTCTGGAACACATGAGGCAATACTGACCCAACTGCTAATCTTAGAAGACAGATTAAAGAAAGGCAAACCTACATTCCTAGCATTTTTAGACTTAGAGAAAGCTTTTGACAATGTTGACTGGAATACTCTCTTTCAAATTCTGAAGGTGGCAGGGGTCAAATACAGGGAGTGAAAGGCTATTTCCAACTTGTACACAAACCAGGTGGCAGTTATAAGAGTCGAGGGACATGAAAGGGAAGCAGAGGTTGAGAAGGGAGTGAGACAGGGTTGTAGCCTATCACTAATGTTATTCAATCTGTATACTGAGCAAGCAGTAAAGGGAACAAAAGAAAAATTTGGAGTACGAATTAAAATCCATGGAGAAGAAATGAAAACTTTTGAGGTTTGCCGATGACATTGTAATGCTGTCAGGGACAGCAAAAGAGCTGGAAGAGCAATTCAACGGAATTGACAGTGTCTTCAAAGGACAACATAAGATGAACATGAGCAAAACAAGGATAATGGAGTATACTCATATCAGGTGATGCCGAGGGAATTAGATTAGGAAATGAGACACTTAAAGTAGTAGAACAATTTTGCTATTTGGGCAGGAAAATAACTGATGATGGCCGAAGTAGAAAGGATATAAAGTGTAGATGGGGACTGGCAAGGAAAGCGTTTCTGAAGAAGAGAAATTTGTTAACATCAAGTATGGATTTAAGTGTCAGGAAGTCTTTTCTGAAAGTATTTGTATGGAGTGTAGCCATGTTTGGAAGTGAAACATGGACGATAAATAGTTTAAACACGAAGCTTTCGAAACTTGGTGCTGCAGGAGAATGCTGAAGATTAGATGGGTTAATCATGTAACTAATGAGGAAGTAGTAAATAAACTGAGGAGAAGAGGAATTTGTGACACAACTGGACTAGAAGAAGTGATCAGTTGGTAGGACAAATTCTGTGGCATCAAGGGATCATCAATCTAGTATTGGAGGGAAACACGGAGGGTAAAAATCATAGAGGGAGACCAAAGCATGAATACACTAAACAGATTCAGAAGGATGTAGGTTGCATTAGGTACTTGGAGATGTAGAAGCTTGCACAGGACAGGGTAGCATGGAGAACTGCATCAAACCAGTCTCTGGACTGAAGACCACAACAACGACAACAACAACAACCACAAAAACAACAACCACAAAAACAACAACAATTTTTGAGTCCAGATATTACACTTAAAATTCCACACTATTAATTTGTTCATTTTTCATGTCTTTGTCAATAACTCATTAACAATGGATTTTTTGTTTTTTTCATTTTCAAAACTATCAGCTTTGTTTTACTCTAAATATTGGAGACAGATACAAAATACAGAAAAGAAGAGGGCATTTGGCTGTTTTTCTGTTGGCAATGTGGTGCTTTCAAGGCTTAGTTCAGATTCAGATCCTTTGTTAGCCATTGATCACATGTAGCACAATAGGCTTTACATTGATGGCATGACACGACAGCAATCACTACATTAATTGCTGCTCACATTGTACATAAAATAATTTAGCCTATTTTCACTAGATGTACAGAATTGTACTCTCAATACTAAAACTCAATTTCTACGAATTCTCTTAAAGTGTACGATGAATTGTTTATAAACTAGTTATGCAACTTATTTTTAATTTTATAGAAAGGTGTGTTGCTTGCAGAAGATGGCAATTTACTTAAAAAATTCAAACAATTTACTTTGTGTTTATGTCAACTAAGCCTAGAAATGTCAATACTCATTTTGTTTCTGGTGTCATGAAAGTGTATATTTTCTCTAGTGTCAAATTCCACAATGTTGTTTTCAGCCTATATCAATGTTGCATATATATATGAAGATTTATCACTGTCATTATTTTGGTCTTAATGAATAAAGGACAGCAGTGTTTCCTTGAACCAACCTTACACATTATTTGTAGCACCATTTTCTGAATCACACATGACACGACACGACATGACACGAGTGACCCCATAACATCACCCCACAAGATATGAGAGATTGAAAAAGTCCAAAGTAAACTGACCTAAGATACTTGTGAGAAATAAGATAAGATAATTGACAATGTAGGCAGAGACTGTGCCATCTACTGGCTTATTTTCCCTTGTGAATATATTTGGAAAAAAAAAAGAATTGCATCCTTTCCTGGAGTTATCGAAAGTTTTAATAGTTATGTCTTACCCTATTGTTGTCCGCCGTTACGGTTGTCATAGATTTTAGGTAATTATGGCTCTTCTATTCCAGGTGTTATTGAGAATACTTATCCATTTATCACATTCATGAAAGTAGTAAAGCATCTCCATCATTATTTTCATTTTCTGAAGCAAATTTTCTCTTACTGGGCCACTAATGTTGAGTATGGTATTTTTCACATAGGCACCATTACAGAGAAAGCTATAAATAAATATACTTCATGCAATTAAAATTAACAAAACAGTGTGCTACTAATAAATATACATAGATTTGAATCCTAAGGTTTCAACCCATGAGACAAAAAGAGAACATGTTCATATATTGTTTTTGCTTTGGTGTGCAATAACATGGCATGTTAAGTTGCAGACAGGCGCAATTAAAAGACACTTACATAAAGCTTTCAACCACAGCCTTCATCAGCAAAAAAGAAACACACACCAGTAAGAGCACCTCATGCACATGTGTCACCAATAGGTCATATCGACCATGACCAATATGATCTTTGACTGAGATCGGACAGTCAAGCTGCCATGTTTTTCTACCAGTCTGCATTTATGTCTCTTGCTGTGAACAACTACTGTGGAAATATATATTTATGTGCAGATATTTGTGGGACAGTTTGTTCAGTATACCTCTACACCCATCTCGATCCCATACGGCGCCCCCAAAGTTTGCACATCTCCCGCGACTACCGCACCGGGTGTTGTAGCATCAACAGGTTATGTGCATGCCGCCATGGTCGCCTCACTCAATGCTTTGTTCGAAGATTTGAAAGCTCAACAACGATTGCCGGACCTCTTAATTCCTCCGCCAAAAACAGGTTCTACATTAATTCACAGTGGTTTGTGATCTCCAGTCGTGTTAATCTCAAACTTTGTCACTCTACAATGGTCGAGGGCTACACCACTAACACAAACAATGGACTCAGGTTTCATGTCGCCGGACTGTGCTCACCAACGTGTTAAGTTTGAAGTTAAAAATATTCAGAACTGTGTACCTACCGATCGATTGCATAATGCTCAAAGTGATCTAGATTCACACACATACTTTGACTCTCAATGGGCCGCAACGACATTTACTGTGGTGCCATGGACAGTGCCGCCATTACCACAAAACGCACCCATCTTTTTGAGTTGCATCATGTGTCCGATGACAACTAAAAATTCCTGTGTCTTGTCACGCACCTATATGATCATTCAGACTTAACTTACAATCTACTCCTCTCACCACCGCCTCCACCGAAATATGAGTTTGTGAAGAATGTGAAGAAGACGATCATTGAATGACTCACCTGCTCACCACAAGAATTAATCATTGAGATCTTGTATGAGGAACACCTGGAGGATGGAACCCCATAACAACTCTGGCACCACCTTTGGTTACTTGTGAATGAACATACCATGCCGGACATCACTCTGCGGGCAGTGTGGTCTGCCAAGCTGCCTACTGACCTACAGATCCACCTGCTACCGCACTCCTTCGAGTCAATAGGCTCTTGTCTCCTCATCGCAGACCAACTGTATTCATTGCTATGACAACGCCAGCCAGCTCACCACTCACCGCTAGTTGGCACAACTGCTCCCGCTTACCGGCCAACTGATGGCAGAGGCAGGGCTCGCTCCTCCTCAACGCCTTCTACATTGCCTGGCAGCATCTGCTCACTGTCTCCACCATCCGAGCACTCCAGGATCACCCACATACCATACATGCCGGTATACATGCCAAAATAATTCGACGAGGACAAGCCTCCTCCGCTGCCACAGTCACCACCACATCCGGCTCATCTGTACTGCTGGTACCACAAGGTTTTCAGCAAGGATGATAAGTAGCGCTTTTTACCTTGCCAGCACCCAAACGCCGACCGCAGGACCTAAAAGATGGTGAGTCCTGTGGGGAACCTCATGGGCGTCCTCATACATTGACTCTGTCCACTCATCCGCCCTGCTGAGCGGTCATTTTTATGTGAGTGACATTTTGTCACGGCTCACTTTCCTAGTCGACACTGGTGCTGACGTGTCAATCATACCTACATCGATGGCTCCCCCTGTCTTTTCACCAACGAGGTCACTTCTACGAGCTGTCAACTCATCAACATTACAAACTTTAGGCTCTGTCAAAGTTACGGTGCACCTATCTCATTCTCTGTATTTTCCATGGACTTTATACATTTCTGACATGGATGAACCAATTCTGGGTATGGAATTTTTGTCCCATTACAAACTCTCTCTGAACGTAGTTCAGGGCTCAGTGCTACACCATCCCACTAGCACTAAAATACTGTGCTCCCACAGCTATATTCCCTGCTCCACTTCTCTTGCAACATGTGAGTTAGTACACAAGTGCTCCGTCCTCACGGGTGACATTGTGACCTGTGTAACTTATCTACTGTCAGAATACGACTTGGCAGCACAACTCTACGGGGACAATGACGAGCTGACACAATGCATCGCACACACCTACAACGAACTCATTGCAGCTCTTGATTCGCTACTAAAACTGCAGTCCACAGTTCGACTACCTAATCGAGCTTCTCCGGCTGACACCAGCTTGGACACTCATCAGGTTAGTCCAAACACATTAACCGCATGTGACAATTCATGTCTGTTAGACTCCGCACCCCCGACGCGCTCACCACGTTCAGTGCCTTGTGTTTTAAACAGTGCTTCTAATGACAGTCGCACGCACGATGCGACCATGCACACCACACAAGCAACCGCCCCACGCGTTGAAAAACATTGCCCCTCTCTCGTGCGTCAGCCATGTGACTTGGCAGCCATCGCTGATCAACGTGCAATGCCAACACCACTCTCGCCCGCACCAGTCATCAAGTGCAAGGTTGACAGCACACTCGCCGCACATTCCGACCTACTCCGCGTTGCACGCACAGCTGCCCTCTCCACACAAGCGTAAGCCGCACTCACGTACTAGGCATGTGACTTTCGGGCTACCCTCTCCCACTTGCGCTAACGGCTATGCCTCGTCATGCCCTAGTCATCCTAAAAATTTGCATCAGGACAATGATCAGTCTTATGTGCAGTTTCTTCCGTCATTGACAGAATGATGCACAAGATAGTTACCACTGCTGGCCCTCCTATTAGGCACAAGATTAGATGCCTCAACCCCATTAAGTAGCATGTGGCCCGGCAGCAAATTAATGAACTTTTGGAGGCAGGTATCCTGCAACAGTCAGACAGCAATTGGTCTTCACCGATTCACCTCACCCACAAACACGACGGTTCTTTCCAAATGTGCAGTAATTACAGATAGCTAAATGCTCATACTGTCATGGACAATTACCCAATGCCTAACATACACGATTTCACTCATACGTTATCGCGCACTACAATCTTCAGTGTTACTGATTGTAAACATGCCAACCACCAGATTCCCATAGTGCCAGAAGACATCCCTAAAACAGCTATTATCATGCCGCTTGGTTTGTTCCAATACAACTTCCTACCATTCGGCCTGAAAAATGTGGCACAAACGTGGGAGTGATTCATTGACACCATCTTACAGCAGTTCGCATTTTGCTTTACATATTTGGATGACATACTCATTTTCATCAAGTCGGCTGAGGAACATAAAAATCATTAATCCATGGTCCTCCAGACCTTGAACTCCAATGGCGTCAAGGTCAACAATGGCAATTTCCAATTGCACCAGCCTTCCGTCACTTTCTTGGGTTACACCGTCTCCACCAATGGAATACAGACTCCCAGATCTCGTGTGCAGGCCATCACGTCAATGCCACCCCCTGCTACTTACAAAGAACTCTGACATTTCCTGGGCACAATAAATTACTACCGCCATCACCTGCCCTCTTCTGCCGCTATGCAGGCCCCACTGACAGACTTGCTGTCGGGTAAACAGATTTCAGGTCTCAAACCCATTTGCTGGACTGCACCTTCAGTACACTAAAGTCTTCTTTGGCTCACACCGTGATGCTCGCTCACCCTGACCCCTCAGCCGAGTTGTTCACCATTGCGGACGCCAGTGACATTGCGGTGGGAGCAGTACTACAGCAACGCAAGGCAGACACAGTTCCCCTCTTCATTTCTTCTCTAAAAAAACTATCAACAGCTCAGAAGAAATACTCTGCTACCGATAGATAACTCCTTGCGGTCTACGAGGCCGTCAAACACTTCTGCCCTGATGTGGAGGGTCGCTCATTCTTCATCCTCACTGATCACAAAATCATTTGCAGACACTTTCTGCAACCCCCCCCCCCCCCTGAGGACCCGCCCCCTCGGCGTTTCCACCACTCTGATCTAGTCTCCCAATTCACAACCGACATTCACAACATCAAAGGCATGGACAACATCGCTGCAGATTTTTTCTCTCACAGATCAATACTATTTCACGCATCATAGACTCATCCAACCTGGCCACCCTACAAGCCTCTGACGAGGAATCTCAAGCTCTCCTCGCAGACCCTCAGACATCCCTTGTGTTTACCAAAGCTAAATTCCCCAGCATTGTGGATGAGGTGTGGTGACTCTTCTACTGGTACCTTACCCCTACACTCTTGATAACCTCAATCACCCTGGGTTCCGGGGGGCCACTATATGGCTTGTCTCCGAACATTTCGTTTGGAAAAATATAAAACGGGACTGTTAGACCTGGGCACGCAGCTGCATCCCCTGTCAACGCAACAAAATCGGCTGCCACACCACTCCACCACTGGGCAGGTTTGACATTCCCCCAGGATGATTTCGCCATGTACATATCGATCTCATTGGGCCTCTTCCCCTGTAGGAGGGCAACAGATACATTCTATTCACAACTGACCGCATGTCCTGCTGGGTAGAGGCAGTTCCTTTACCTAACATCATGGCTGAGACTGTGGCCAAGGGTTTCATCTACTCATGGATTGCTGGATTTAGTTGTCCGACCACCATCACCACTGACCAGGGTCAGCAGTTTGAGTCTTCCCTGTTCACCATTTTATGCAACATAAAGAAAATTCATACCACAGCCTACCACCCACAAAGCAACAGGTTGGTAGAATGGTGGCTCCACATTCTGAAAACAACCCTCAGGTGCCACGATTGCCTCTGGTCCGAAGCCTTTCCATGGGTGCTCCTTGGCCTCCACTCAACTTTCAAGCCCGACTTATAGGGAACTATCTGAATTCGCTTTCGGGGAGAGCCCCGTCCTACCAGGAAAACTCATTCTGCCTCGGGTACTCGAAGATTTCCCCCCCTGCCCGAATTTCGTAAGTCGCATGCGCACTCACTTCAAACATGCGCGCCTGCACCCACCTATCAACCACTCCCCTCTGGACACTTACGTGCCAACCCCTCTCAACACTTGCTCCCATGTGATTCTGAGAGACGATTCAGTCCAACAACCTCTGCAACCACCTTACCTCGGCCCCTTTAAAGTCCTCCGGCGGGGTGATGCAACTTTTGACATCATTGTCAAAGACTCTCCCCAAACTGTTTCGTTACACCAACTCAAACTGGCATTTGTGGACCCTGTTGGCCCTCTGCTCGCTCAGTCAGCTTCTTTAAACAACTCTCTTGACAGTCTCTCTCCTGCTGTGGAGTCCAACAATGTTTCTCCTCAGGCCACCACACTGATTTTTTTCACCTATCGCTTCCCCGTCACCATTCGCCGGTTTCTCAGATACGTCAACCTCCACCCCATGTGCAGATTTCGCAGGTACCTCACCGACTACGGAGACACCCTCTCCCACAGTCACCCTGCTCTGCAATGTACCCCCACACCACATGGATGACATTTCAATCGTAACTCTAGACGAGCGAATTCTCATTCTACTCACAGACACCGCGACATCGCCACCCAATGACCAGCTAAACTTCAGTGTTGCACATAGCCTTACCCTCCCTCGTGAGTGTGAGCTGACAACAATCCGCGCCTTCAACTCGCTGGATGGCTTAGTTAGCGTCCGGGCTTGCCACACCTACACCCCGCCATCCGCCGTTCAACCTCCTGCTCACGGGCCGGCTGCCGCATTGTCCACCCTTGCTAGCTCAACGACTTCAAGGTGGACCTACCTCCCATTGTTATGCCTCTGCATTCTGCCCTGGTCGAGGTGGAGGTTTCGGTCGTGTCTCTACCATCTCGTATAACCACCAACAGCGTCAACGCCCACACTGTCTCCAGCCAAGACTCACCTGTGGTACTCCGTACTGTGGGGAGGGGGGTTCTTTCACTGAGATCTGACATTCGAGCCGCCATGTTATTCTACCAGTCTGCATTTATGTCTCTTGCTGTGTACATGTGTACGACTACTGAGGAAATATATATTTATGTGCAAATACTTGTGTGACAGTTTGTTCAGTATACATCTACACCCATCTTGTTCCCATACACATATGACTGTCAACTCCAGCATCTCGGGCCTGAGCGCATGAGATGTGCTTGCTTGTGTGTATGAATGGTATGTGTTTCTCTTTTGCAGTGAAGGCTGTGGCTGAAAGCTATATGTAACTGTATTTTAATGTTGCCTGTCTGCAACTTAAGTGACTTCCTTACAGAAAGTAGCAATCTGGCTTTTCCTACATTGTTGATATTTCTACCTAGAGTTTCCATTGTTAAAACAGATAATTTCCATACAAGATGGGACACCCTTGATATCTTTCTGCAGACATGATTAATATGAGGTTGCCAGTTTAATCTGGAATCAATATGTATTCCAAACATTTTTACAGATTTTGCTTATATGTCTTTAGCTAGTCTCAGCTGCAGGTGTTGAGTTTTCTGTGGACTGCTCAGTAGTTTATTTGGCTCTGGCTCCGAGCACTATGGGACTTAACTCCTGAGGTCACCAGTCCCCTAGAACTTAGAACTACTTAAACCTAACTAACCTAAGGATGTCACACACATCCATGCCTGAGGCAGGATTCGAACCTGCGACCGTAGCGGTCGCGCGGTTCCAGACTGAAGCGCCTAGAACCACACCAGCCAGCAGTTTATTTGATAAGAGGAAGTTTAGTGTTGAGGAGAGAGTGTCCAGTGGTTTCTGGTGTAACCTTAACATATCTTGATACGTGGTGATTAAAGATGTGTCATCTGCGTAACAGATAACTGACAAACTAATGTAGTAAATCATTAATTGCAACAATCAAACAATGGAAAATCCAGGATGGAATGTAACAGTATTATGAGATGGAAAGTTGCTACTCACCACATAGCAGAATGCTGAGTAGCAGATAGGCACAACAAAAAGATTTTCCACTTAAAGCTTTCGGCCAATGGCCTTTGTCAACAATAGACACAAATACGCACACAACTGAAACCACACTGCAAGTATCAAAACCAGTGCATGATGGGAGTGGTGACTGGGTGGGTGAAAGGAGGAGGTTGGGCGGTGGGCGGGGGAGATGTGGGGTGGGGTAGGGAGGGGGATGTAGCAGAAAGGAGAGAAATAAATAAAAATAAAATAAAATAAACTGGGTGTGGTGGTGGAATGATGGCTGTGTAGTGCTGGAATGGGAGCAGGGAAGGGGCTCGATGGATGAGGACAGCGACAAACGAAGGTTGAGGACAGCGACAAACGAAGGTTGAGGCCAGGAGGGTTACAGGAATGTAGGATGTATTGCAGGGAAAGTTACCACCTGTGCAATTCAGAAAAGCTGGTGTTGGTGGTAAGGATCCATATGGTAGAGGCTGTGAAGCAGTCATTGAAATGAAGGATATGATGTTTGGCAGTGTGTTCAGCAACAGTGTGGTCCACTTGTTTCTTGGCCACAGTTTGTTGGTGGCCATTCATGCGGACAGGCAGCTTGTTGATTGTCATACCTACACAGAATGCAGCACAGTGGTTGCAGCTTAGATGGTAGACCACATGACTGGTTTCACAGGTAGCTCTGCCCTTGATGGAATAGGTGATGTTAGAGACTGGACTGGAATAGGTGGTGGTGGGAGGATGTATGGGACAGGTCTTGCATCTACGTCTATTACAGGAGTATGAGCCATGTGGTAAGGGGTTGGGAGCAAGGGTTGTGTAAGGATGGACAAGTATATTGTGTAGGTTTGGTGGGCGATGGAATACCACTGTGGGATGGGTGGGAAGGACAGTGGGCAGGACATTTCTCATTTCAGGGCATGATGAGAGGTAATCTAAACCCTGGCAGAGAATGTAATTCAGTTGCTCCAGTCCTGGGTGATACTGTTTATTGAACTCTTCTGGCTCAAGCAAAACATCTTTACTTTGGGTAGAAGAGGATTCTTGTGTTATAATATCCGAGGCAACCTTACATTTATTTAGAGCTCCTCCTACATGATTTTCAAAAGCAACATGCTTGACATGTTCAGCTAGATAAGTTTTTTACATTTCAGGTAAGCATTATAAGAAAAGTCATACTGCTCTGTGCCACATTTGTAATTTTTTTTTGTACATCTTGTACAGTGAAAACATCTTTTCCCTGATACTAGCAAGGTCATCAGCATACCATTGAAACTTTTTACTTTTTCTGCTTGGTTCAGTATACTTTCTCAGTGGTGAGCAAGAGTAGCACAGATCAATACATGTCTTAAAGAAATTATTGAAGAGATTTTCAACAGTTGATTCATCTACATCATATTCATAAAGTCCTGGTTCACATTTCTAAGGCATTCTGTGAATAACTTAACACATTCCTCTTTCCGACCTCTAACCCTTGTCATGTTTGACTTCTTATTTATGGTCTTGTAATCATTAATTGACTATGCATAGAGGCATGTGAGGAGTAATGATCATAATCTGCAAAACATTCTTCTGCTGTGCTAATAGTGTATAGGTCTCCTAGAAATTAATTATGATATGGTCTAAATAGACATTCCCACATGTTGGGCTACTGTTATTACAATATAAATTTAATGACCTAAGTAGGTATAAAAATGTTGTTTAAATCATTAGGAATGAAAAAAATCTACTTGACTTTCTGTAAGCCAAAGTCCTGAGCTGCACACTACATAGTGCTTATATTGCAGCTCGAAATTTTGTTCTTGTGAAATTGTTCAGAGTGATCGCTGATACTGTTATCTTAAGCTACTAGGGCTAATTTTTATTTTCTTCTTTTTATTATTTGTTGGTTGTTAATTTTAGCAGTGTAGCTTCACACTGCCTACAGTTTAACAAACATATATGTAGCTCTTGTTGTTAGGGTCCTGTTGGTTAAGCTTTGATTACTTGGATTAGCACATTCTTTTGTGTTGTTACAAAGTTATGTATAAGAAAGAATGGACAGGCAATAGGCCAGTTGTGTGCAGAGACAAGGGAAATTGGTCACTGTCTGGAAACACCTTTAAGCCATGTAGGCCAGAGCTGACAGATGTCAGGCTACTTCCATGGGGTGAAAGCTGTAGCACATTTGGCGTTTCTAAAATCACTATAAACACTGATGCTGCTGAGAGTAATCTAACAAGTTTCTCCTCACATGACAATTAATGGCAGGAAACTGCAGTCTTGCATATCTCTAGATAGAAAACAAATCCTATCCCCTTATGCTTTGCTGTACAGAACATGACACTATATACTAAGATCGTCATATATTCCAGTGATGAAATTATATGGGCAAAGGTGAGCACTAAGGTGGGTCAAGCATGGTAACTGGATTATTTTACCCATATATACACAACTTGGTTTGGGAGCAGAATGATTAAGAGAAAAACGGAATGTATTGTGGTTAGATTTTCTGAGCCTGTCATTGTACTAGGTGTAGAGGGAGATTTCAATTAACCAGCTCTATAACAGGACACTGATGTTATTAAAACAGGTGCCAGGGGTAGGAATATGAGTGAGACTGTTTAGAACATCTTTTCAGAAAATTACTTTAAGCAGGTTGAGAATAAAGTTGTGAGGTCAATGACTTAGAGCTTCCAATTTCGTGAGGTCAATGACTTAGAGCTTCTAATAACACACATGATATTGAAGAATGAGATTTTCACTCTGAAGCAGAGTGTGCACTGATATGAAACTTCCTGGTAGATTAAAACTGTATGCCGGACGGAGACTCAAACTCGGGAAGGTAGGAATTAAAGCTGTAAGGATGGGTCACGAGTCATACTTGAGTAGCTCAGTTGGTAGAGCACTTGCCCGTGAAAGGCAAAGGTCCTGATTTTGAGTCTCGATCTGGCACACAGTTTTAATCAGCCAGGAAGTTTCAGACATGATATTTTCTACTGGTGATCATACAGATGTTGTAACATAGATGACTACAGATATAAATAGGAATGTTAAAAAAAGGTAAGAAAATACAATTTCTCAGAAAATGTGACAAGAAACACATTGCACATTGTTTGAGAAGATACCATTTAACGTTCATGTCTTGGAGACAAAGATGTAGTTGATATAATTTAATAGTATTATACAGCACACTGTAGACAAGTATGACCTACACAAGACTGAGGGATGAGAAGGGCCCACTGTGGCTAACTAGCCATACCAGTAGCAACCACAAAAGTAAATTGAGGTTCTCACAGAAATCAATGCCTTGTTGACAAAAGAAAAGCTGAACAAACCCAAAATGAGCTTATGAGCTAAATAAAACAAGTGTTCAATGACCATAAGAATAAAGTTTTGCTGATTGATCTGACAAAAACGTGACCACCATAAGTGTTACATGCAATTACTTAGAAGTCAGTCTGGCGCCAAAGTTTGTTTTAGTTAAATAATTTGCATATTCCATGGATCATTATTGTGACCTCTAGATATGGAAAAACTAGTAGAAGCCGACCTCGGGCAAGATCAGTTTGGGTTCCGTAGAAATGTTGGAACACGTGAGGCAATACTGACCCTACGACTTATCTTAGAAGAAAGATTAAGGAAAGGCAAACCTACATTTCTAGCATTTGTAGATTTAGAGAAAGCTTTTGACAATGTTGACTGGAATACTCCCTTTCAAATTCTGAAGGTGGCGGGGGTAAAATACAGGGAGCGAAAGGCTATTTACTATTTGTACAGAAACCAGATGGCAGTTATAAGAGTTGAGGGACATGAAAGGGAAGCAGTGGTTGGGAAGGGAGTGAGAGAGAGTTGTAGCCTCTCCCCGATGCTATTCAATCTGTATATTGAGCAAGCAGTAAAGGAAACAAAAGAAAAGTTTGGAGTAGGTATTAAAATCCATGGAGAAGAAATAAAAACTTTGAGGTTCACTGATGACATTGTAATTCTGTCAGAGACAGCAAAAGACTTGGAAGAGCAGTTGAATGGAATGGACAGTGTCTTGAAAGGAGGGTATAAGATGAACATCAACAAAAGCAAAACAAGGATAATGGAATGTAGTCAAATTAAGTCGGATGATGCTGAGGAAATTAGATTAGGAAATGAGACACTTACAGAAGTAAAGGAGTTTTGCTATTTCGGGAGCAAAATAACTAATGATGGTCAAAGTAGAGAGGATATAAAATGTAGACTGGCAATGGCAAGGAAAGCGTTTCTGAAGAAGAGAAATTTGTTAACATTGAGTATAGATTAAAGTGTCAGGAAGTCATTTCTGAAAGTATTTGTATGGAGTGTAGCCATGTATGGAAGTGAAACATGGACGATAAATAGTTTAGACAAGAAGAGAATAGAAGCTTTTGAAATGTGGTGCTACAGAAGAATGCTGAAGATTAGGTGGGTAGATCACATAACTAATGAGGAGGTATTGAATAGAATTGGGGAGAAGAGGAGTTTGTGGCACAACTTGACCAGAAGAAGTGATCAGTTGGTAGGACATGTTCTGAGGCATCAAGGGATCACCAATTTAGTATTGGAGGGCAGTGTGGAGGGTAAAAATCATAGAGGGAGACCAAGAGATGAATACACTAAGCAGATTCAGAAGGATGTAGGCTGCAGTAGGTACTGGGAGACGAAGAAGCTTGCACAGGATAGAGTAGCATGGAGAGCTGCATCAAACCAGTCTCAGGACTGAGGACCACAACAACATCAACAACAACAACAACAATAACAGATATGATGTGGAATGAGCCAATGAGCAATAATGTAAATACAATAATACTAAGCTATTTTAAGTGATTCTTAGGTTTTAGCAGCAGTGTGTGCTTAAGAGGAAACAATCTTCCTTGCAGCAACGACGACAATCAAGACTTTGCAACCCGTTGAGAGTTGGGCTTTTGAGCTGTGTTCAGAATCCTGCTGCTAGGATTTAGAATATTGGTGGCATGGCAAACTGCAAGACCACACTCTGCTGCAGTGGTGAGATGGATTTTGACATACCATGGTGCAACACTGTGCTTCTGTGGTCACCCATGTGACTGGAGGCAGGGCTCTGTCACAACACAGCTGGGCAGAGTGACTATAAATACAAGCACTTGGCCTCTAGTAACACTTTTACATGTGTTACTACTGGTTTCAGAACTTCTGACTACAGCTGATACCATATTCACACCAGCCAATGGTCCTATGTGGAGGCAAGCAGTTTCAACTTTGCTGGTAGTGTTATCAGCTGGCTATGAGCTACTGCTAGGTCTGATGGTTCCAGGTATTAAGCTGGTGCTAGCAAAGAAAGACTTTCTCTAGGGTTTCTTCAAAGGACACTCTGAGAGTCTCCCAGCGTCCTGGATTCAATGTTGGATATCTGTATGCCAGGCCTTCTGTTCATAGCCACTGTGGCATAATCTGCAGGTCACATGAGGTGCCTACTTTACATAAACCACACCAGTTACAGCCTTCCACTGAGGTAAACTTCACAGCCTCCCCCCCCTAAGAGCCAAGCACACAGCTGGGAGTTATGACTCAGTAGCAACCTCTGCCTGGGTGACTACACATGCATTCAGGATGCCAGCAACAATGTATGTATGGAGGACTTCCAGGATACAGGATGTTACTACTGATTAAGCTCTTCTGATACTGCTTTCAATATGGTAGTGGTAGAAAACTACTCAAAGCCTCCAAACACACCATTCTGAGCAGAAGCAGCCATCCTGGCTAGTACTGGTGCCTAAACCCCTGACACATTACAATTGCACAATCAAGAGCAACAGTGTGTGCTATACTGGAGATCTTCGCAAAAGTTATTGGCAACCCTTCGGACATCCTACGCACATGTGCAGCCTATGGCTCCTTCATGCCCCAGTGACACAAACTTGCCTTCTCACAGTAATGGACAGATACCAGGTGGCAGTATCAGTGGTGGAGGGGGGGCCAACTCCCAAGAGATGTATTCATGTCCACCACACATGCGACCAGAAAATAGTGTCCCAAGTATTCTGCTGCAGGACTCTGTAATTGTCGGTGCCAGAGCTGCACAGGTCAGTTTTCCAGCCTCTCCTAGTCTTTAGGTGGGTGCTATTTTCTCCATGATCTTAGGATGCTCTCAGAGTCCATTGTATAGGCTGCTATTGTATTCAGCATCCATCATTGTTTCCTTGGTACACTAATACTGTATCCAGGACAGCTTCATCAGACTCAGAATATTTTCGACACAAGTGTATTTGTCTATGAAGATCCTAATTGTGTTACTTTATCAGACACTGGAATCACCACACTGTGAAGTCTTCATATCCGTAAGACACTGTAATTGTCATTTTGTTATTATCGTTAAAGCAGATATTTTCTTTCCTTGGTCAATAAACTGTTTTCCTTGTGTCACTGTGAGCAACGTATCAGTGTGTTTCCAGCTTAGTTGACGATTCAATTTAGCATCCTTTGTGGGTTTTCTACACAAAATGGAATTTTCAACATAGCTGGATACCTAGAAACATATAGCTAATCCGTCATGCTGAGAAAGCCTCTCAGTTCACAAAGTAAGACAATTCCTAGTGGACCATACAGTGAAGTGAAGTTCATGAGCTATTTGTATTACCCAAGCATAAATGTCTTTCATGAAATACTTAGATCTAGTAAAGTTGTAAACAGGCAAACGACTTTGAATTCAGGACATAGAGTAAACAATGTGTGTGTGTGTGTGTGTGTGTGTGTGTGTGTGTGTGTGTGTGTGTGTGTGTGTGCGCGCGCGCGCGCGCACACAAAGAGGGGGGCGGATGACGGTAGCTCTTTGTTATTTCTATTTGCACTACTGATCACATGATACTGAAAAGGAGAATCAACACTTAAAAGCACAAACAAATGATATATTTCCATTCTATAGAAGTAGATTTTAGTAGTTCTCAATCACACTAAATCTTCTTTACCTACCTGATATAATCAGTTCTGAAGGGGACTGATTAGATTCACAATTTCTTATATTTCCTTGGTCTTTTCGTACACAGCTTTCAAGTTCTCTCTTCTCTTGGTTAATATTACACTTCACCGTATGTTCTTCTTTTTCATCTGACACAGATAAATTTTAAATCAATCTTTTTTGCCATAAAAACTAATAAGTAAATTAGCTTTGAAGTGTAGTTACTTGTTTCAACTCACTGGAATGTCACAAAAAATTAGACTTTAAAAAATAATTTGATATTTTGTAACCATAATTTCTGAGTTCATACTTCAGATTTAAAATTATACATTGTTCATCCTTAATCTTTTTGAGCACACTAAATAATACTGGCACTCATAGCATATTCTAAACCATTAGCTTTTTTACTCTTAATATGGAGATGGACAGGGAGAGAGAGAGAGAGAGAGAGAGAGAGAGAGAGAGAGAGAGAGAGAGAGAGAAAGGCAAATGGGATAGGAAGAAGGCATTTGTTTCTCTATGTCCAGTACAATAGTGTCTAGGCCAGTGGTGGCTGCTGTGTAAGAGCACGCAAGCACCTTAACTTTCGACACCTCGCAGATTTATTGGTTATTTTTCTTTGAATGCTGTTAAATATAACATACATGCTGCAACCTGAAAGATACAGCACTTAAATCTACCATGCTACTGCTCCTCTTGACTCCATGAAACTTGGCATCACTGTCCCAAACACATCTTCAGTTGTGCACGTTCTAAGGAGCTTTTGTGCCTGTGGAACTTGCATGACATAATTGCTTTATGGGCCAAACACATACGGATTGGATAAACAATGTACATGGTTTGTGATGTGCACATCTAGCCAGTCACTCAATTAGAAGTTTACATCAGTGCCACCAGGTGGCAGCACATGCAGCGGACATTTATCCCCATTTGCTCAGCATAAATCTTGATAGATGATAGCACACTGCTCAGATATACTAATTCACTCACTATATATTGTAGTAAAATTGGATCGGGCATCAGTATATGTTAAAGTTGTACTAATAGTAATTATATTTTGTGGAGTTCTTAATGAGTTATATTACATTAAGTTATGAATTTGATCATAGATTAATCCATTGGAGGTGCTGGAATCATAAGGGCCTAAGGCACATCGTCATCGATTGTGAGGTTGTAGCACTTATTCATGGTTCTGAAATCTGTTGAACTTATGGTGAGTCAGGTTTACCTGTGATGTAGCCCACAATGTACACATGAAAATTTACGAAAAGATGTATATTGGTTTCTCTGATATTCATTTAAACGTGGTATCAACAGGTGCATGCTTTAGGCCCTTAGGGATCTCAGTGCCTCATTTGTATTCTAGTCAAGTGACCATGTTGGTGCACTTTCCTACTTGAGTTTAATCAATTCCACAAAAGGCATTTTGTGTTTGGAGTTTATTGTCTACTGTGCTGGAATTGGTTTTCATGTGCAGTGTAAACATGAACTATGTTTACTCTATTTTAAATGCTAACAGAAAAGTAAAGCTGTGAGGACAGGTCATGCTTGGTTAGCTCAGCTGGTACAGCAATTGCCCGAAAAAGGCAAAGGTCCCGAGTTTGAGTCTCGGTCCGGCACACAGTTTTAATCTGCCAAGAAGTTTTATATCGGTACATACTCCACTGCAGAGTTAAAATCCCATTCTGGGAACAGAAAAGTAAATTACCAGGAAAAGTTAGCCGCAAGGGAACTAGGGAATCTGAGACAGAACCTTTGATTGAGTGTATGACGAAATAAATAAGCATGACTACAAGCAAACATTTAACAAGGAAGTGTACAGTTAGCACAAGTTGTGTGGGTGCAGTGTAAGAATATATGATTTTCAGCCTGGAAATAAATTTTTGAACTAATACATCTATTAAGGATCTTGTACATTTGTATGAAAAAATGGAAAAGCACGAAAACTCCCACTTACATAAAAATACAAAATGGAGAGTTCAAAAGCTTACACATTATTTCATTATTGCCCTAAGCTGTACTTAATTCTGTACAAAAGAACAAAATTTCACAAAACAATTCTTTCTTTTGTCAGATAAATTACATTTCTTCTTCTTATTATTATTATTACAACTGTTTTTATAATTATTGGCAGTGGCTGAAGTCATATAAACTTGTTGATAAGGATATCTGTTACGTAGCAGATGCCATTAATTTCACACTGTCAAATTTATCTGTCTAAAAATTTGTGAACACACCTCTAGCAGTTCTAAAATCTCTCCAAACAGTGATGTCACTGACCATAATCTGGCATGTTTATCCTCACATAGGTGAATGGCAGACACTGTAATTTTGCATATCTCTAGGTGGAAAACAAATGTGGGTACTGGCTGCATGGCTGTCCCCTTAAGCCTTAGCAACAGACATTGAGTGCCTCTGATTCAGAACAGTACACACAAGCTAGCACAGGAGTCTCTTGAAAAATCCAGACAAACAGTGTGGTTCAATGGGACCACCAATGTTAAGAAGGTAACGAAGTTCCTGTACTAATAAACGCAGCTAGCCTTAAACATGGGGTGGAAAAACAGTTCACAATTTGCAAATTTCTACCAGAACCAGTCACAGTCCTCTGGCTTGATGCCAAGTCGAAGGCATAAACCAGAAGCACAAACTATTTTTTGACACTCTCTAGTTGGTAAAGATAATTGTAGAAGTCAGTCACGTCCCTCCTCTTGCCCGCTCCACCTCAAAAGGTCAGCAGTACACCACAGAGGACGCATATACTTCCTATACTCGCTAATGAATTCTATGCTGCAAACTTGAGAAAGCAGTAAATTACCCAAGTTGACTGCAGAGGAGAACATTAATTCTTGCAGATCACAAAGGGACAACGTAAATGTGATGCTAGTTAACTGCAGAAGCATCTATATTATAATCATAGAATTAGTATAGTCCTTGAAAGGTAATACAGGCTATGTGCCACCAGCAACAAAATAATTGGCTGAAATCTAAAATTCAGATGTCAATGATACTCTTATATTTATTACTAAAGAGAACATAACAACATCTAGTGATATTATCACAGATTCTGAATATGAAATAATCCGGGTGTATGTTAGCACCAAAGTAGGATAATGCACCACTTAGATCAGGCGGTGTAGTGGCAGAATATTTAAGAGAAAACAAAGAACATTGCTGTTAAATTTCCTGGTATGCTACTGTGGGAGACAGTGGGAGATTTTATTTTACCAGCTGTAGAATGAGACACTGGCATAATTAAAATGAGTGTCAGGGACAGGGACTTAAGTGAAGTTGTTTTGAATGTCTTTTCTGAAAATTACTAAATTACTTTGAGCCATTAGTTAAAAAATGAATTTGCAAGGGCAAGTCTACAGAATCTAGCAGGTATCAAACAGGAATTTTTGTAACAGTAACCATATGGGTTATAGCTGTTATAGCATAAATGACTAAATGTGTAAAAAGGAATGTTAAGAAAGACAGGATTTTTTTTTCTAAAGTGTGACAAAAAACAGTTGGACATTACCCGAGCAGACATCATTTAACATTCAGTTTTGGAACAAATATGTAGTGGTTAAAATTTAAAGGTACTGTACAACACATTGTAAGCAAGTGTGTACTGAGCAAGATTGTTAGGGATGGGAAGAATCAACGATAACTATAGCCACATTAGAAGCTGCAACAAAAGCAAAGAGAGCTTCATCAAACTTTAACTGAAGTCAAAGTATTTTGAAACACAAAGATGAACACAACTGAACAAAGCCAAAACATGCACCAGGCACAAATGCAGAAAGCATTCAATGAATAATGAATATAAGAGTAAAATTTTGTTGACTGATCTGACCAAAACCCTAAGAGGTTTCATCCCATGTAGGCTTTCATGGCCGGCGTCTTCATCAGTAAACACTTCCAGGCTAAGTTGCCATGGTCGATCTGTAGAACTACTTCTCCCTGACGTTTTGTTCTCAACTAAGGAGAACATCTTCCGAGGTGAGTCGACGACTGGCTGCTAGGAGCTGGGGCCGCCGCTTGTATGGAGATCGTAGAGGGCGCCACCGCACATCACGTGGCGTCGATGTGTAGCTATCTCTGGCTATCGTCTGTTCTCTCGATTGCAGGCAATCGATTGTCACATGATTGATGCAACGTTGACCGCCATATCTTGTCCAATTTTAATCCTTCTTCTTTACGATTAAAATTGTATTGATGTTTGTGGATTTCAATTGCCTCTCTATACATACGTGTATAATAATGTGACGTCCTCGCTAGCACGCTTGTCTCACCAAATTTTATTTCGTGATCTCCATCCTTAAAAACATGTTCCGCTACTGCCAATTTGTCGATATGTCCCAAGCGACAGTTTCTTTTGTGCTCCGTCAACTGTGTATTGATGCTTCTTTTTGTAGTTCCTATCTAAACCCTGCCACAACTACACGGAATTTTATATACCCCTGGGGTGGCTAGGGGGTGACGAGCATCTTTTGTTGATCTTGTGCATTCACTAATTTTCTTAGTAGGTCTGAAAATAGTCTCAACCTGAAACTTGGCTAGTACTTTCCCAATGCGATCTGTGATGTTATGGATGAACGGAAGAAATACTTTTCCAGCTGATGGTTGTTGCTGTCGCCTATTTTTATTCAAGTCTTCTTCCTTATGATTCCATATTACAAAGGTATCATCCACATACCGATACTACCTCGAGGGACTTTTTTTTTTGCCGACTGCAGTGCTTGATGTTCAAAATATTCCATGAATAAATTCGGAATTGCGGGGCTTAGGGGGATTCCCATGGCTACCCCATCAATCTGTTCATAAAATTCGCCATTGTACTGAAAATAGGTCGAGGATAGACAGTGTTGGAACAAGGCCACTATATCAGTAGGGAACATATCGGCTATATGAGAGAGAGCTTCATCAACGGGATCGAAAAATGGTTATACGAAAAACGAGATTAACCGAGCACTTCACCCAAGTAGAAAAATGCCTAAAAATAGGCGACAGCAACAACCATCAGCTGGAAAAGTATTTCTTCCATTCATCCATAACATCACAGATCGCATTGGGAAAGTACTAGCCAAGTTTCAGGTTGAGACTATTTTCAGACCTACTAAGAAAATTAGTGAATGCATAAGATCAACAAAAGATGCTCGTCACCCCCTAGCCACCCCAGGGGTATATAAAATTCCATGTAGTTGTGGCAGGGTTTAGATAGGAACTACAAAAAGAAGCATCAATACACGGTTGGCGGAGCACAAAAGAAACTGTCGCTTGGGACATATCGACAAATCGGCAGTAGCGGAACATGTTTTTAAGGATGGAGATCACGAAATAAAATTTGGTGAGACAAGCGTGCTAGCGAGGACGTCACATTATTATACACATATGTATAGAGAGGCAATTGAAATCCACAAACATCAATACAATTTTAATCGTAAAGAAGAAGGATTACAATTGGACAAGATATGGCGGTCGACGTTGCATCAATCACATGACAATCGATTGCCTGCAATTGAGAGAACAGACGATAGCCAGAGATAGCTACACATCGACGCCACGTGACGTGCGGTGGCGCCCTCTACGATCTCCATATAAGCGGCGGCCCCAGCTCCTAGCAGCCAGTCGTCGACTCACCTCGGGAGATGTTCTTCGTAGTTGAGAACGAAACGTCAGGGAGAATAGTTCTACAGATCGACCATGGCAACTTAGCCCGGAAGTGTTTACTGCCTAAGAGGTTTCATTCATATGTAAAGCAAGTAAACAAATCAAAGCGACACATGCCATTGTTTAGTGACTACAATGGCACTGAAGTTTACTTTAGTGAAGTTATTTGCACATTCCATGGATCATAATTGTGACCTCTTGGTATGATGTGAAACAAGCCAGTTTCAAGGTTAAAATACCCATTCCCTGTGAAAAATATGGCAACATGCTCCTCCATAGAATGAGTTCTCAAGTAGACATGATAACCGTTTGTATTTAAAGTTAAAGTTAATTTGATTATTTATTACATTCTACTGCATCAGGGAGTAGTTGGTCAAAGATTTTTATGGCTGAATAACTATTCTGTGCCACACTAAGGCTGAGCAATAGACAGTGCTATTGGCTGCTCCTTCTAGAATTGCATTTACGAATGCTAGGTCGCTTTTGAATTGTGACTGTTTGTTGGCAACGAATTTCATACAGGAGTAAATGTGCTTTGTTGATGGTGTTAGTCTGATCAACTCTATAAGAGTTATCCACAAGAGTCACTAGAGCGGACACCATATATTATCTTTATTACAAGCTCCTATGCAACAGACATTCTTCAATGACGAGTTATCCAAGAAAATGAAAGCAACACTCATTAGTGAATAAAAATAGGAAAAGTAAGTCAACTTCTTCCATTTTCATCAAAATGTTAAGTTACCCCTCATCCAAAAACTGCATAACTTAAATGTTTAAGAAGATCTGTAACATGTAATTTCCAGTTCAAGTTCTTATCAATATAAAGACCATTATTCTGTTTCATATATTGATTTTCCCTCAGAATTATTTCTGATGAAGTTCACAATAATGTTCACATAGTCCACTGATGTCATGGTGCCTTCAGTTACCAAGATAGGTGCCATAGAGACCCAGGTGAATGTCCCCCCAATGGCCGGCATCTGTGGTGAGGTACATGTTTTGAGCAGTAAGTATGACAAATATATGGAAAAGACCATCAACCTGACATAACAATAAAAGTCATTTCTCTGATCAAGTGACATGTTTCTGTTGAACTGAAGTCCTTTCTCTCTGAGCCTGAGCCCTTTGAAATTGTAACCGATGGTGTCGATGGGTCAATGTGTGAACACACAGGGTCGTCCACTGTGGAGTGCTGTGTTAAACAAGGCGCAAAGTGTTCTGTGAAACACTTGTGTGCAAATCGGCATGCTACTCGATCTTCAGATCTGTCACATTTGCTACTTTACATAATAGGCCAACCTTCTACCCTCACTGGCTCACAACAGTATCACTGGAACATCCAACCAGGTTTGTTATTTCTAAGATTTTCATTCCCAAATACTGAAACACAACAGTCTGTCCTTTGTCTGTGCAGTCCCCAACAATCAATCTTTTATTCTCATCTTGTCCAGTAAGTCTCCCCTGACCCAGTGTTCTGGGCAACTTTTCCGTAACCCCCCAATTTCCTAAACCTTGCCAGTCCTATTTCTTCATCCCTCTTGTTTTCTCTTCAACCCTTCTGCCACAAGTAGGACCCAATGGCTTCAAAAGGCTTGCAAATTTCCTTACGTTCAATATGGATCTTCCCCTATCACCACTGAATGTACATTTTTTTTATTTATCCAGTCATATTACGTCCTTTACCAAAGTCACTTATGTCAGTTCATATCCCCATCGGCAATCTGTATTGTTGCTAAAACAATTGCCCATCTGTCTTTGCTTCTTTTTATAATGGTGTCCTATAACCATAACACCATCAGACAGCATATAACTTCATGGCTGGCAGTGGTCATACATTGTACAAACCTGGCTATGTGCTTAAAACAGCCATTATGTGAGGATGTCTTCACATAGCCTATGTTTTCACACACAGCTGCCTTCACATCAGATAAAGCTGCCTCACCAACATGTTACCTGGGTGCTGCAACATAATTTTTAGAACAATTTGTGTAGGGTGATTCTTCAGCCATGCTATTAAACAGAATATGTTAGCCTTGGATAGTACAAGGAAAAAACTTACTGTAATTGGTAGTTTTTATTAAGGTAGAGATATATATGAAAGAAGACAAGATTATGAAGAACTCAACAGACAGGATTCTGAAGAACACAAAAGCTTAATCTATGTTTGTACTTTTTACATTTACCCATTGTCACTAAATTGTTACTGTATCCAATATGAATACAATGTAAGACGCTTAAGTGGGGTGGTGGGGAGGGGAACAAAAAACGGAAAGCCCTTACACAGCTTCTTTTACTTTCTTCTGTTGCAGTGAGCTATCAGACCATATTCTGTAAGACACAGATTAACTGATAATTTCTAATTTGTTGATTGCTGTTGACACTTTGAACTTCAGCTTTAACCTCAGTGCAGAATATCTCCCTGAATGGTTGATGCTGGTAATCAACATGGCATGGTAATGACAATCACAATCTTAATTTCAGAACAGAAACCACTGGATGTTACAAACAAAACAACTTAAAGTGAAATTACAGTCAAGTAAGTATCACCAAATGGTGATCTGAATGTTAATGTGGCATCAGATTTGTGGTCAGTGCGATTTGGCAGAAGACTGGGAAGAATTTTACATCATAACCAGTATGTCAATTAAAAGATATTTCTGCATCATACCCACAAAATGGTCCAAATTTAATTCAGTCCTTAAGTCATATTTAACACAGGGGATGCCACAAGTTCAAACAACATTTTTCCTACCTTGAGATATTCAAATTCATCCTCAGAAATGATCTGGCTTTATAGTTAATGCTAATTATCTTCTGTTTTGTCTTCCAGAAACATACTTATAAGCCACACACTTCCCAATACAAAAAGCTTTCTCCTAAACAAGTACATTTATTTTCTGTGCTCATAACATATAAGAAATGGAGGTGTGACTGGTGAACATAAAATTATCTTTTCAGGAGACTACCAATACTGCCTTAGCTGAAACACAAAGAGTGAGCTTGGAATTTTGAGAGAAATGAAAGGCTGTTGTGATCATGAGACACTAGATAAAATGTAATTACAAGTGTTACAAACTTTCTTGACAGACAGAAAAGTAGATGAGAAAAGTAACAATAAGAATGAGAGCCACTGAATGAGCAGGTAAAAAACAAGCTGAGACAGTACTGCTAAATACAATAAAGGCTCAAAAGAGAAATCAGGAAAGCTAATTACAGAATGAAGAAAGAAGAAATGTGTAAGACATCAAATACAACTCTCAGTCTTTACAAAGCCACTACTACTGTTTCAATATGGGAATTGTTTCTCAAATATTTTCCCACTATGAAAGTTTTGACCTGAGCTCTGATGCATCTCTTCTCTCGCAATAGCACATTTCCTTGATAGTTATGTCAGCCCCAAAAATAAACATACCTGCACAATAAAAGGCAGATATGTCGACCACTCTTTTCCCTCGCATCATACCACGTCTCTGCTGTGGTGGTTTCCCCAGCTCTGTCAAGTCTACTGTGGGTGATGTCCTGTGGGCAGTTACAGGTTCTCTCTCACCTCTAACTGAAACAGAGAGTAAAGGATTAACAGACATGTAACACTTGACAATACCTTGTAATGATTTCTTATCACAGTTTTGAAATCAAATGAACAGTCATGAAACTAATGAAAGAGAATACAGCTTCAACATTCTTAAATCAAAGTCTAACAATGGGAAGTCTGTCTCCTTCAAGTATTTAGTTTGTGAAATTTGGATAGATGCACACTTGAACAGGAAGACAATTGGTGTAAGAAACTTGGGGCAACGCCTCTACAAAGATTTGTTTTAGGAAGTAGGTTTGTGACGCCATTGCGCAATCATGCAGTGTTGCGGCACACGTTCCGCGTGTGTATGTTTACACACACCGTGCTGTCAAACATTTTGCACCAGATACCAGAGGCACTGTGTTACATATATCAGAATGATTGAACAAGCCACATATTCTTTGCCATCTTCTGAGGCTGCAATAAATATAGCTAATGTTAGTTGTTTGAGGGAATTTTTTTGTAGTCTGATTCCATCATATTAAGTAGATGCACGTTCTAATGGTCAAACAACAGCTTGTACTGACAAGGTGGTGACCCCAACATAATTTACCTGCATAGTACATTGAATTAACAAGCACTTATGGAAGAGATTTGAAAAATGTTTAACGCAAATTCCACTAAGTCACAACTGGCTGTAAGACTACCACCTTTCTGGCCATACAATACAGCTTTGTGGTTTGCGCAAGTGAAAGCCAGTTTTTTCTGTTTTGGGATTTTAGTGGACACTACAGAGTTTGCACTGGGAGTGTCAATTAGATCACCAGTATGCCACAGAAGTGCAAGATATAGTTACCTCGCCACCAAAGGCCAACTCCTACAACCCACTTCAAGCAGTATTGATTCAGCGAGTGTCAGCATCGCACGAAGAGTGAATCCATCAGTTTCTCACTCAGGAAGATATTGGAAACAGAAAGCCTTCACAGTACTTGTGGCACCTAAGAAGCAAAACAGAAATAGGAACCATTCTGGAAAGCTTACTGCACACAATAAGGAGCAATCATTTACCATCACCTGCCAAAGCAACTGTAGCATCACAGTTTGATGTAGTAGCAGAGTTGGCAGATATAATCCAGGACGTGATGACACCGGCTCATGTCAGTGCAATCACTGTGCAGGGCGCTATTATGACGCCGACTGTTTCACACACAGATTATGATGCCTTGGTGGCAAAGGTAGATTAACTGAGGCAATAGATCAGCGAATTGTTGTCGTGAAGCAACCCAAGGAAAGACAGAAGCCAGAATTGATACTGCCAATGCTCGTGCAGCAGATCATCAATGACTTCTTCCACAGCTGAGCCTGAGCAGGAAGGTATCATCTGGTATCACTAGAAATTCGGGGAGCAAATTTGCAGATGCAAAATCCCCCCCCACCACCACCACCACAAAAAAAACCGCATTTATCCAAATGGCAGTGGCGGTCAGAAGCAGGCACTTCTTCCAACTGCCAATCAGTGTCTCTGTACCTGTTTGCTAGTGATCAGTGATCCACCTGGAAATATTTAATAGATAGTGGAGCCAGTTCTTCCGTTTACCCACTGAGTATGTAGCACAGGAAGTGACCAACCACATTATTCTCTCTGACCACTGCAAACAATGTATGGCACATTGCACTTGGAACTAGACCTAATTTATTGTGAAACTTTGCATGGGTTTTTCCACTGCAGTCACTGCTGAACCTACTATCAGAAAGGACTTCCTCACCCATTGCAATCTATTGCCAGACAAGAAGAACTCACGCCTACTCGACAACACCACAGGCTTAACAGGATCCAGGTTTTGGTGGGATGGAGCTGTTCATACTGCCAAAGTAATTCGAGTGGCAGACAGTGAGGACATGGGGCTGCTGCACGGACTTCTGGCTCTTCCACAATCCCATGGAGCACTTAAGGAGGAAAGGCACAACACTGTCCACTACATAGAGACAACTGACAGCCCCCCACCCACCTTGCAGACCATGACATTTGGCTCCAGATCATCTCAAAATTGTGAAAACAGAGTTTGACAGTATGATTCGTGAAGTGTAATGTAGACCTCCAACAGTCCCCGGTCCTCACTGCTACATTTGATCCTGAAAAAGGGTGGTGCATAGCGGCTTTGTGGTGACTACAGAGCCCTGAATGCCAGAACAATACCTGACAGATATCCAGTGCTGTTGTTATGTGACTATAATTATCATTGAGTCGTGCAGTTATTTTTACCATCCTCGATTGTGCAAAAGCATACACACAGATCCATCTAGCTGAACAAGACTTTCCCAAGACACCAATCATCACTACTTTTGGCCTGTTTGAAAGCAAATTTATAACTTTTGAACTCAGGAACACTGCTCAAGTGTGGCAACACCTCACTGTCTCCATGCTACACAGTCTAACTTTTTCTTTTGCTTACCTGGATGATATTTTAGCAGAGCAACCTTGGCAGTATTGAACGGGAATGTTCAAGCAGTTGGAACACCATGGAATCATCCTAAATAGTGCTAAATGTGTCTTTGGCCAGCCCCAGGTGGGTTTCCTATAGCACAGGGTAACAGCAACAGGATTGCTACTACTGTAAGAGAAAGTGAGCCATCTTAAGGATTTCACACCCAAATATGGCCACAGAATTGCATTGATTCCTCAGTATGTTAAATTTTTATTGACATCACTTGCCACACTCTGCCGAGTTACAGGAGCCAGTAATTGCAGCATTAATCAGCTGCCCAAAGAACAAGGGTAACTTGCCTATAGCAGAGACTGTTAGTATGTGTGTGGCATTTGAAGCAGTCAAAAAGAGCTTCACAGATGGTGCACTATTGGTGCACTCTGAGCCTACTGCACCTCTTGCACTAGTACTTTATACTAGCCAGAAGGTGATGAGCACAGCGTTGCAACAACAATGTAGTGACACATGGCAACCACATGCATTTTTCTTGCACAAACTATCATCCTCAAAAAAGCTGTGGAGCACCTATGACAGAGAACTTCTGGCCATTTATAAGTCCATCAAATACTTTAGGCTTGGAAGCTAAAGACTTTCTTATCCACACCAATTACAAACCGCTAACTAAATGCCTTTCACCAGAATAGTGAAAACTGTTCACCGAAGCAACACAATTAGCTAATGTTCATCTCACAATTCAACATGGACATCCAGCACATCTCCAGTATCGATATTGTGATGGCCACTTGTTTAACTCAGATTCAGAAGAATTACTGGCACAATCAATTACACCAAACGTATCACTGCTCAACAATCAGATCAAGAGCTACAGGGACTTTTATCAGCAGGAACATTATCGTTGGATCTCCAACTTATCCAGATTCCAGGGAGTGATGTCAGGCTGTATTGAGTCATGCCCACATCAAAACCATGGCCATTGCTACCTAATGCCTTCAGAAGGGATGTCTTCGATACGCTACATGACCTGTGACACCCTGGTATTTGATCGACGACCTGCCTAGTGATGAATTGTTGTGTGTGGCCAGATGTATAGAAAGACTGCCGTGAATGAGCAAGGTGTTGTCTTAAGTGCCAATGCGGCAAGATACACTGCCACATGCAAGCACTAACACAGAACTTTCCAATAACGATGGCCCATTTCAATCACGTCCACTTTGATATTATCAGTCCATTCCCATCATCTGACAGCTAACATTACATAATTATGATGGCAGATTGTTACATCCGCTGGCTGGAAGCTGCATCAGTGGACAACATTACAGCAGAAAATCTGGCTTTCAGTTTTGTGTAGTATTGGTTGTAGCATTTTGGCTGTACTTTACATGTCATGCCAAACAGAGGATGACAATTTGAATTCGAACTATTCAGACAACTCATGTGGGCTATCACCTCTCCAGTACTGGGATGATCAAGAGATGGTACCGCTCATTTACAGCAGCACTAATGTGCCACGACACTGAGTGGACCAAAGTCCTTCCCAAGATAATACTCAGTCTCGGAAACACTTTCAGACCAGACATAGATGCTTCTTCAGTGAAATTGTGTACAGTGAGATGTTGAGGCTCCCAGGAGAATTTGTTGACACAAATGCTCTCTCACAATCAAGGGGTGATCAACCAGAATTCCTATGCCGACTGCGAGAGCACGTGGCTCGAATCTACCCACCCCAGCCACAGAGACATGTTATAGCTACCACCTTCATGCATCAAGAGTTGAAAACCTTTTCACACATCACAGTAGGCACATAAGGCATCAAACAGTCATTGCAGCCGCCATAGTCAGGACTCTACTGTGTAGTTGCAAGTGGAGACAAGACAATTGACATTTCGATTAACAGAAAGGCGGCCACTGTTTCTACAGATAGTGTTAAATCGGCTTACATCTTCCAAGAAGCAACAATGCCAGAGCTTCCGAGACTACGGCCTCACCCAACAACCACCTCACTACTACCTTCACAGCCACTGGTGCAGATTACACCAGCAGACACATACCTCAAGATCCAGTTGTCATGTCCACTTTCTAGCCCACAATTTGGAATAATGTTCCGCTTCCACCATTGGGGCTGATATGGTAACATTGTGCAATCAAATTGTGTTGTGTCATGTCATGCATGCATGCTGACTGCGTATGTTTACACAAAACTGTGCTATCAAGCATTTTGTGCCAGACAACAGAGTTGCTGTATTGGTTTTGTTATTCTTTGATTACTTTTTATTTTTTATATCTTGCATGCATGTAGTTAGTTCATGTATAGATATGAGATAACTCTGATGTTTGTTCTCTGCGTGTTAAGTTGTTTTGAACTACAAGCTTGGAATGATCGAACTAGCTATCTTCCAGGGCTGCAATCAATGTAGCTAACGTTAATTGTTCGAGGGAGTTTTTGTGTAGTCTGGATCCATTGTATTAACCACACACAGGTTCTAGTAGTTGAACAGCAGGCTGTACAGTTTGTACCTACAGGTTACGTGTCCATAAATGGCTAGCTTATGTTTCACCTAAACTTTTTTTCTAGTTCAAGCAGTTCAAAACTGTCAGATATATAATACACTTATTTACGAAATGAAATGAATTTCAATATTACAGTGTGTACTTCTTTGAATTTTCTAACCAGCATGCAGAAATGCCTCATAAATATAGTATGAGAACCTATCTCATGACATTTACAACATTATGAAAAGGATAGATTACTACTCACCAAATAGAAAAAGCAGCAAGTGACACACAGACATGATGAAAAAACTGCTAGATATTATTCGGCAATTGGGTTAAGCCTTTCATCAGACATAGACAAAACACACACACACACACACACACACACACACACACACACTCTCTCTCTCTCTCTCTCTCTCTCTTTCTCTCTCTCTCTCTCTCTCTCTCTCTCTCTCTCTCTCTCTCTCTCTCTAGGTACAAAGGCCCAACTGTGATGAGCAGTGATCTTTGCTGGAATGGGTAGTGGAGGTACAGAAAAGGAGAGGTGCAGGGACGGTGAGGGATAACAGGGTACGGGTATTGGTAGATGCTAGTGCTTCCTGTGGGAATGTGCCAGGGACAGGATAGTGGGCTATTAGGCACAGCATCAGGAGGCTGTGCTGGGGAGGAAGGGGAGTGGGACAGCAGGGTAAAGTGGAAAGGAGAGAAGAAGGGAAGGGGAAAGAACTACACATATGTGCTGATGGGAAAGAAGGCACTGTAAAGATGAAGTGGGAGCAGGGAAAGGGATAAGCAGATGGACCAAAGGAATTAGTGACAATCAAGGTCAGGGGGGTTATGGGAATAAAGGATATCTAGCATGGAGGGTTCCCATCTGTGCAGTTCTAAAAAAACAGGTGTTGGTAGGAGGATTCCAGATGGCACATGCTGTGAAGCAGTTACTGAAGTAAAGCACATCATGTTATGTGACATTTTCAGCAACTGGGTCGTCCAGTTTGGTAGTGGTTATTCATGTGAACAGAGAGCTTGTTAGTTTTCATGCAGTCGTAGAATGAAGCAATGCAGCTCAGTGGCTGCAGCTAAGTTAATAGATCACATGGTTGCTTTCATAGGTAACCTGCCTTTGAGGGGGCAGGAGATGCCTGTGACACAACTGGAGTAGGTGACATTGAGAGGATGTATGTATGGCACAGGTCTTGCATCTAGGTCTTGCACGGATATGAAACTGGGGCAAGGGGTTGAGAGCAGGTGTAGAATAAGTTCAGGCATGGATATTGCACAGTGTGGATAGGTAGCAGAATACCATTCTGGGTGATGTAGGATCAGGAGGATAGTGGGGAAGATATTTCTCACTTCAGGGTACAATAAGAGATAGCTAAAACCCTAGCAGAGAATGTGGTTCAGTTGCTCTAGTCATTGGATGTACTGAGATATGAGAGAAGCACACCTCTGTAGCAAGGCAGTGGATATGTAGGGGATGGTTGGTGATTGGGGAGACAAGGTACTGGTGATCTGTTTCTGGGCAAGTGGAAAGTGCAAATGAAGGCCACAGTGAGACCCATGGTTGGCACTGTCGAAGTGGAGTTATTGTTGGTGGTTGATAGACGCAAGTAGTGATCCAGTTACCTTTAAGGTGGACATCAGTATAGAGGAATATGTCTTATGAGGCTAAAAAGGACCACATGAAATGAATGCTGTAGAAAGTGTTGAGGTACTGGAGGAATGTGGATAAAGTGTCCACACCATCAGTCCATATCATGAAGATGTCATCTGTGAATCAGCACCGGGTGTGGGATCTGGGATTCTGGGTGGTTAGGAAGGATTCTTCTAGGTAGCCCATGAGTAGATTAGCATAGGATGGTACCATGGTGGTGCCCATTGCTATTCAATGGATTTGTCTATAGGTGATGCCTTCAAAGGAGAAGTAATCCTGGGTATGAATATAGTTAATCATGGTGATCAGAAAAGAGGTTGTAGGTTTGAAGTCAGCTGGGCATTGGAAAAGGCAGTGTTCAAGATCAGCAAGACCATGGGCATTGGGGATATTGCAGAAGAGGGAGCCACTTCAACAGTGACAAGCAGGGCACCAGGCAGTAAAGGAACAAGAACTGTGGGGAGTTCATAGAGGAAATGGTTAGTGTCTTTTATACAGTAGGATAGGTTAGAGGTAATAAGCTTAGATCTAGGAGAGAGGTTCTGGGATGGATGTAAGAATTTCAGGAGGGACTGAAGATCCTGATGGGTTTCTGGAATTGGGTCACTGTGGCAGTGCTTATTGGTGGATGTATCTGACAGCTGGTGAAGTCCCTTTGCCAAGTAATTCTTGCAGCTCATAACCACAGTGTTGGAGTCTTTGTCGACAGGTAGGATTACAAGGTCAGGATCAGTTTTTAAGTGTTGGATTGCAGTTATTTCTGTGGATGTGAGATTGGTTTCCATATTGAGGGACCTGAGGAATAATAGGCAAGGTTTAAGGTTAAGAAATTCTGGAAAGTTAACAGGAGACAGTTTTGGGGCAACGGGGGTGGATAATGATTAGATGGAGGAGTACGTTAAGTTAGACAAGATTTAATATTGGTTTTGGATAGTGTCTGATTGACAGGTTTGGTGGCGAAAATGTGTTTGCACTTTAGGGACTGGGAGAAGAAGAAGAGACTTTAATAAGCACAGCATGATTGAATATGGGAGCAGGGCAAATGGTAAGGCCTTTGAAAAGGACTGGTACTTTGAGGGACTGAGACTTTTAGAGGGCAGGTTTATGAATACTTTGTGGGCTTATTTAGGTCTGGGTTCTGTAGGGTGGTGATGGGGAGTTTCTCAGAGTGTGGTAAAAGTAGTATGTCAGTAGGGCAGGGTTTGGGAGCTAAGAGGGAATGCATGGGAGGTTTGATGTACCATTACTATAAGAGCCTCCATCAAACCTCATATTGCCAAATACTGCTTGCAGATGTATTACATCTACCATACCCTGAGGAACTGCTTCCCACTGCCCTACAATATCCAGAGCTAAACAGGCCTGGAAAATGGTCATTAACCTGTCCTCTAAATGCCTCAGCACCACAGAAGTATCAGTCCTTTTCAAAGACCTTACAATTTGCCCATTCCCAAATTCAGTCATGCTGTGCTTGTTGACGACCTTTTCTCTCATGTTTTCTCAGTAGCTGTTGCCATTTTCTGCACAATATTTTCACATCCGACCCAGCCTTCTTCTTCAGGTACTGTGTGTTTTGCTGTTATGTGTTGCTGCCTGCAACCAGACTGAGCTATTGTTGGTTTCACTCTGCTATTTATAGCCAACTTTGATTCCCTATGTCCAGTTTGATGTTCTTTTGGTTTACAGAGTACACACTGATACTTGATGAAATGCAAATTCCCTCAGCATTTTTCCACTCTAATGGATGTGATGGTCTGTGAGATTTTAATAAATTGAGTGCCAGGTCCCAAGCATTATTTAAATTGAAACCTCCATCCCTGTTTATTAGGTTTTCTGACATCTTTATTTTGATAGACTCCTCAATTATGCTGTCCAAGAATCTCGGAATCTGCACCACAATACTGGTCTTATCGTGTTTCATTTCATGATTATATGTGAGACAGTGCTCAGCGACAGCAGATTTGCTGGTTTGTTTTAGTTCAGTGTGTTACTGATGTTCTTCACCTCTCCCTCTGACTATTACGATAGTCTTCCCAATGTATAAAACACGCCGCATTTGCATGTAATGTGAAACACATCTTACTTTTGGAGACCTAGGTCACTTTCAACATTACACAGGATACTTTTTATCTTCGATGAAGGGAGAAAAGTACACTGGATGTTTTCATAGGAGTCTATTGATCTTCCCAGATATTGAGTCAGCATAAGTCAGATGAGCAATTTTTGGTTTCTCTCCCTTGGTATCAGTTCCAACCTGTTTCACAGGCATTCTTGATTTTCACTGCATTGCCCATTTCATATGACGTTCTGACTACTGATTTGTTCAGAACATCAGTTATAGGTGTCATAATTCTCCAGCAAGATTCTCCCTGTGTGAAAGTGTTTGAGCTATATGGACCAGAGTCTTTAGCGCTGAATTCCTTTCGATGGATGGTGATAGCTCAAGGAGTGAAGATAGAGATCAATGTGTATAGGTTCTCTATACACATTGTGATCCTGGGACTCATCCAGTCTTCTCTTAACTAACATGCCAAGGAAAGGTAGTCAGCCCTCTTTTCCAAGCTCCATCATGACTTCTACACTGTGATGGATATAGTTTAAATGTTCCAGGAGCTCTTGAATGTTTGCCACTGTGTATGGACACACCAAAAGTGCATCATACATGTACCGACAGAAACATGTGGGTCTCAACTTAGTGGATTTCAATGCTTTTGTTTCAACATGTTCCATGTAGAGGTTTACCATGACAGGTGATAACGAACTACTCATTGCCACAACATTGGTTTGTTCATAATATTTTCCATCAAACAGGAAATAAGTTGATGTCACGACATGCCTAAAAATTTCTGAGAAACTATCACTGAACCTTTCTGCAATGAGTTCCAAATAATCAGAAACTGGAGCTCTCTTAAAGAGGGAGACTACATCAAAACTCACCATAATATCTGTTTCCTGGAGCCACCATTGACTGAGGTGATGTACAATGTTGGCGGAGTTGTCAATTTGGTGTTCACACTTCTCCACATGTTTGATGAGACTGCGTTTCAGGTATTTTTACACCTCTCCTTCTCCCAATCCCTACAGTAGAAACACTTTCTTGTGACCGACCCTACCAATCAGACTCAGTCCAAAACCGATATTAAATCCTGCCTGACTCAATGCACCCCTCCATCTAACTGTGATTCAACCCCGCTGCCACACAACTGCCCTGATACCTTTCCAAAATTTCCTAACCTCGTACCATCATTCCCCAAATACCTCAATGTAGAAACCAGCCTCACACTCATAGTAAAAACAGCAATCCTACACCTAAAAACTGACCCTAAACTTGTAATCTTACCTTTCAACAAGGGCTTCAACACTTTTCTCACAAGCTGCTAGACTTACTTGGCAAAGGGACAAGGGCCTCCACCAGATGTCAGATATGTCTACCTACAAGCCCTGCCACATTGATCTCATTCCAGAAATCCATCAGGATCTCCAGTCCCTCCTGAAATCCTCACAACCTCTCACTTAAATCTCACCCCATTGTGGCTGGTCACTGGGTCCCACAGAGAGAATTCTTGCCCTTGTGGACCAACACCTTAAGTTCATTGCTTGTAACCTACACTGCTATACCAAAGGTACCAAACATTTGGCATGCTGGCTCCACACAGTTCTTATTCCTTTACCACCCAACATCCTGCTTATCACTATTGGTGCCATCTTCCTCTACAGCAACATCCCCAATGTCCATTGTTTTGCTGCTAATGAACACTGCCTTTCCCAATGCCCAACTCACTCCAAACCTACAACCCCCTTCCCGGTCACCACGACCAACTATACCATCATCAATGGTTACTTCTTATTTGAAGGCATTACCTACAAACAAATCCATGGTACAGCAATGGGTGCCACCATGTGAAAGACAGTGATTATGTGTTTATGTTCTGTCTTTTGCTGAGTGGTATGGCTGGGCATAGTGAAATGCTCTATTTGAAATAATGAATGTTTATTACAGGAACTAAACACAGTACCCTTCAGAAAGGGAATACTTTAATGACTAGATAAGAGAAAATAGTCTATCCTGGACAATGTCTCAGGGAGTGGGGAAGAGGGAACTATATAATCCTACAAGGCAAGGGGCTCATACACAACCACTGGCAACCACAGCGAAGTGGTGCCCTCAGAGGTGGTGTTAAAAGCACAGTGGTGGAGGTGGCATATACTGAAGGCAGCACGACAACTTGGCGGGCAATGAGAGTCACAGCATTGTGGCAGGCGGGGGCTGTTGTGGAGACTTGGAGCACTTCTTGATCCATCAACAGCCCAGAATATGACTGTCTCCAGAGCTGGAGTGCTGACCTAAGTAATGGCAGTGGAAGGATACACCCATGGTGCCACAAGGAAAAGTGCCCGCGTGGACATAAGTAGGCTCCCATTATCACAGCGTTGTGCATCGCAACTTGCATGCCACACGCCACAACTCAGACCAACAGCATTATTGAAGAGAATTCACACCTGTACAACACATGAACAGACCACCTGAACTACACACAGAAGACAACTGCTAAGAAACTTGTTTCAGGGACATGCATGGACTGAGAAACTTCCTCCACTGTACAAACTGTAGAATGCTATGAACACCACTGCCTATAGACTATAACAACACAAGAAGCAAGAAGATGTTGCCCCCAGAACAAACAAGAACAGCAGCAACAATCACTGGTTTCAAAGCTAATCACATAAACTTGGAAAATGAAAAGCCTGCTCCAGAAAAACAGACTAATAAACAGCAAGAATCACTAAAACACACTTGAAGAAGACAGAGACATGAAACTATTTTGCCTCATTGCCAATGTAATATGACGGGCAAGAAGAGCACTGAAAAATATTACACATTTTCCCCCATCACCAACATTCTATCCTTTGCTCAATGGTGTGGCTGGAAATAGTGAAATGCACTCCTTGAAGTAAGTGATTATTACAGGAGTTAAACTAAGTACATGTCTGAGAGTGAATGTCTTAACAATTTGATAAAAGAGCAATGTCTATCCTGGACAATGCCTCAAGGAGCAGAGAAGAGAGAACTATATGGTTCTACGAAGTGAGGAGTTCGTAGGCAGCTACTGTAACAGCAGCAAAGTATTTCCCTCAGGTGCAGCTGTTGGAAGTGCAGTGGCCAATGTGGCACATGGCAAAGGCAGCACAACAATTTGGTGAGCAGTGGGAGCCACAGTGGCTGTGCCGAGCAGGGTCTGTCACATAGATTGGAGTGGTTCTTGATTCATCATAGCCTGGAATGCGACTGTCTCCAGAGGTGCAGCACTAACTTAAGTTGCTTTGGTGGAAGGATATATCTGCAGTGTCATGAGAACATTTGACCACTAGGATGTAAGGAGATTCTTACAATCTCAGTGCTGCATACAACTTGCATGCCTTCGTACGTTGTGGCTCTTGCAAGAGGCTTGACTACACAGTACCTCTATGTCTGTTTATGAACAACCTCACAGATGAGGCAGAAGCCATACCTGGTCTGTGAAACATACATGTAAGTGTGGTGGCTGAAATACATGGGGGCAGCTTTGCATACACCACAGTTTATATACCACCTTTTCTGACAACACTGACTGATCTCCATGATATCATCAGTGCTGTGCTGGCCAATATTGACAGGGACGTGCTCAAATGTGTATGAATCAAACTTGGCTACCACAAGATGTTTGTCATGAAACATGAGGAGAACAAATACAACATTTGTAATTATCTGTAAGAAACTTGAAAATGCATTTTCCATAGAATGTAGCATTCACTATTTTGTACATAATACTTTGTGAAATATATTTATCTAAACCCAATGAATCATTTTTAAACATCGTGTATTCTCATACAAAACTCTATAACACACTACTGACAGACATTATGTTGAAAACAGAAAATAAATAGGTATTCAAAAACAAAGGAAAGAATATGTGGTTAGCCAGTACTTTCATAACTTATCTGAATATCCACACCCATAAATGAAAATTCAGATCATCTGTAATGTTTGCATCAAACTAAACTTGATTCTTTTTTCACATATAGGCAGCTATAGTAGTCTGTGTAAAGTTACATATATGCTTTGCTTGAACTATTGGATACAAACAGCAGCCGAGTAGTATAAAGTAGCAATGACTTTTTATTTTCAAAGTACCTATTTTTCTTCTAATGTCCATAAATGTGCATCAAGTAATTTAGAAGTAATTCTCTCATGTATCAGTATGATTAGTTTAGCATTTGTCATAATTTACATAGTCTGCAGTGATTGCTTCTACCTATTAATATTTAACTTTGTTTGTTCTGGATTACTGAAGGCTCTCCTTCATGAGAGCACACATGGAACATGATGTGTGAACGAGTATGAAATGAACTGAAGAGGGAAGTTTACAATAAGTGTTCACTTCCATTTTTGCTTTAAGGCAATTATGCAGCTGGAGTATGTATGCACAATAAAGGCCTCAATTCACTAGTAAAAATCTATCTTTGACCTGTTCAATATCATGCATGACATAGTACAGTGTTGTGATTTCTCAGATCAATAAACTACAACACAATAAGCCTGCCCAGTTAGCAGTGTGGTCCAACGCACTGCTTTCTGGGAGGAAAAGCATGTCGGTCCCTGGCACAAATCTGCCCGGCAGATTAGTGTCGATGTCTGGTGTGCCAGCTAGTCTGTGCAAGGTTTTTAAGGCGGTTTTCCATCTGCCTCGGCAAATGCAGTCCAGTTCCCCTTATTCTGCCTCAGTTACGCTATGTCGGCGATTGCTTGGCAAACACTTTCTCCACATACGTGTACACCTTAATTACTCTACCATGCAAACATGGGAGTTACACTTATCTGGTGTGAAATATTCGTGGGGAGGAGGGGGGGGGGGGTCCACTGGGGGGCCAAACTGCACAGTAACCCTGGGTTCGGTGTGGGGTGGTGGTGGTGGTGGTGGGGTGAGTGTACTGCTGTAGCCTGTTGTGGGATTGTGAACCACTGAGGGCTATGGTGGGGACAAAGCCTCTCCATTGTTTCTAGGTTCCTGGTTCCATACAGTACCATACAATACAATAACAACAGACTGAAGATATAACCTAATGGTGCGCACGAATAAGTACAGCTGTGGGTGGAAGGTACTAGTTAAGGGACCGACTGTCACGTCAGATGGCAGGCAAGGGGGTGTTGATATATAGCAAATGACTCTGTGAGGCAATTTTACGACACCACTTGCAGGTGAAAAGGCGTGGCCCAGTGGACGCTGTATACAAGTAATCAGGGCAGCACAGGGTACCGACATGCTGTGAAGAACCCATACATTGTATTTACAACAGCATCTAGTGACCTGTGTGTGGGGACCGAAGTGGGCCGGGGAAAGCTGACGTTACTATTAAAGAGCACTCCACTTCTCCCTTCCAGAGGAGCTATGTCAAAGGCGTAGGTGTAAGACACATAAATATGAGCCCGGATGCAGGCAGTTGTGTCACCATTCTGTCAGCATTTAGAACTGGAGAGAATGATGATTGTTTAAGTTGCAGGCCAACCACGACCTTTGGCGATGGATTTCAGCAGCCAACCAGCCTACTGGCACTCCCACCAACCTCCACTGCATGGACACACCGTAACTGTGGGGAGGGAGGAGGGTGGGGTTGGGGGTGGGGCGTGGGGGACAGGCTGCAGCTTGGAGCTGCACCAGCACAAGGAATGAGAGGGCTGGTAGCCTCCACTCTCTGGGTGACATTGTCCGGTGGACTGCAAGCTGCAATCGACAGGAGCAGGGCCGGGACATGAACTCATAGCCTCCCGGATGCAGAGCTGTCTCTGGTCACTGCACAAGCTGCCCTGGGCAGATGGCTGGAGCTGCTATGGCTCACTACAACAATGTCAGATGGCTGTTTCTCTTTGGTGCTCTACAGGGGTCCATGATTTGTGCTTGAGAAAGCAGCCAACACATGTGGTGGCCACTTAGCCATGGTGTGAGTAGAAGCACTACATACGCCACACTGGGCAACTGGATGCTGACAATGCAAACACACGCGCAGTGCGGCACCATCACTGGGATCATCGATTTAGCTTCAATACAATAAAGTGAATGACACACTTGCCGATGTTTCTCTGCATTGCTGTGTCATCTGAGCAGGATACAGCCAGGGCAAGAGCACCACAGAAACAGATGCGAGCCTCTGCCAGCACCATACAGACTTGCCACCAGCACCACAGGCAGTGCGCAGATGAAGATACCAACTTCGTCTTAACCAATTGCCGGCCGAGTATAATCTGCCAATAACCAGATGACAACAGACAGAAGCCTACTCAGAAGATAGAAGAGTAGCTCTGGGCCACTTGGTTATAGATCATTGTCCAGGGCTGACTTTAGACAGGGAATGTCATTTAGTGAACTCTTAGGAGTAAACAGACAGTTGTAAATTGCATTTGCTACATACTGTGAAGTTTACCTACAATTATTTGCACTTAGCCATTGAGGGTCTTTCTTGTGTTATATTACATGCTGTGTTGCAGACTTCATTATTCAACAAATCAAAAAGATAAGTAAGCCTTTTTAACACATTTATATGACTTTGTTGTACCTGACCCTGAGGCATAGCTGTGTAATAGTGGCAGGGAGAAATTGTCTTAGCGGTGCACTGCACCATAAACCATTTTGGAATTCACAAACTCGGCCTATTGTAACAATAGTGGCAACTCGGTCTCCACAGCAATAGCGATGAGGCCTTTACAAAACTGGCAATGAGGGTTTACAAAAGGCAGGAGTCACCCTTCTCTCCCAAACCACACCTCTCAGTTGTTCTAACATATTATAACCCATTAGCTCAGGGCTTGTAACAATTGGTTGTCAGAAAGTGGTTGTTTTGCTTTCCAACACAATACATTGTGTCGGAAAGTGTTTGATGATAGAGTTGGTTTTGGTGAATGGTTGTGAGGCAGTAGCACTTGATACAGATTGGATGGTACCAGCTCAGCATGATGTGGTGAGCAAGTTTTATTTATATTGTTTTTTATGTTTGCTCTCGTTCTCAGAGTTAGTTGTGTCAGCTAGGGTATACAATGTTTCAGTTACTTTTGTGAAGCCAAGGGAACCCATGGATTTACATTTGTTTAGAGGTAATGGTAGATGTGATAATTTAGTGCCAGTGAGGTGTTCATTTTGCAATTTGTCTGGGCGTGTGTTGCCGAGTACCAGAGCTATAGCAACTGCTCGCTGTGTAAGTAGCCGTACTGGTCATTTATCTAGTATGGATGGACAACCCAGAGGATTTAGAGTCAACTCTTAGGATCACAACACTTATAGAGGAGATGGATATGGCCACAAAGCAGAGAGTGGATCATTGTATGTTGGCTTCTGAAGTCAAGCATTACTGATGTTGTCAGGAGAGACATGTAATAAAATAGTGCAAGCATCCGGAATGCTATGGGTGTGGCACAGTGGGCCACAGGGCATTTGAGTGTAGAGGCAGGAAGGGTGGAAAGCACCAGCAAGGGAAGCAGCCATTAAATGCAAACAGTATTCCTTCAACTGACTGAAGCAGTCCTCATAGACTGTAACATGATACAAGTTAATGCACAGATGGGATGCAGCTTTGGACTTAGAGGGTGGCAGGAAACAGAGATTTTTGGTGGACACAGGTGTGAATGTGTCCATCATAAGTCTGGACCTTGTGGGAAAGAGGATACTGAGGTTACATGGGATTGGTGATAATAGGGTGGAATCATTGGGTATGGCAGTAATGGAGTTTTCAGTCAGGAAAATGAAGTTCAGTGAACGCATGGAGGCATTGCCATGCATAGGCAAAGGTTATTCAGTGATTCTCAAGCTATACCTTTTTAACAAACACAATGGAACTCAATGGGACTTTGTTTCACCTGGGGGAAACAGTTGCAACTGAGACAATGGTATAAGGTTCACCTATCATGGGATTGAGACAAATTAAATGGTGTACGTCTTCAGCAAACATTAATCAGCAAGATAAAACACCAGCAGGTACAGGCAGATAGTGTGGGTTTCAGTGGATAAAGATTTGCCAAAGGAAACTTTATAGGTGGCTGAGTCATTCTTAAGCGATGAAGAGTTGGATAGTTTACATTGTTTTATTGTTCTATTCACAGGAGTTTAGCACATGTGAGCGACATTAATGGGGAACATATGATTCCGGTTAGTGAGGATAACTTTGTTGGAGGGCAGATGACTCTGACAAAGGGTGCAACAATAGCCATTCTGGAAGCCTTCGAACATGAGGACTTCAATAAGTCGAGGGTAGAGGAAAGCTACAAGCAAATCATCGATACAGAAATGTTATGAGGGAAAGTAGGTCATTTGAAGGACAGTGATCAAATGGCTATGGAGAACTTGTTGTCAAAATTTAGCAATTTATTTTATGTGAACGGAAGATTACCAGCAACCCCACTGATGCAAGATCACATACTGACAGGATATAGTACACCAATTTATAGGAAGCCATACCATACAGCGAAGCTGCTGCAAGCACTGGTAGAAGAATTTATTGAACAAAAGCTATGGGATGGGATCATAGAACTGAATGATAGTTCCTGTTGTACCAATATTGTCATTATGCCAAAAAAGTCAGCAGACAGGACATGAAAATACAGATTTTGCTGTGACTATAGATCTCTAAAAGTGTGAACCATTTTGGATACTTACCCAATTCCAAACCTCACGGAAACTTTGGATAATCTTAGTCAGTGTTGGTTCTTTACAATTTTGGACCTCAGGAGTGGATACCATCAATTGGAGGTGGCACCTGAAGATAGGCCAAAAACAGCATTTGATGTACCAGGAGGATATTTTCATTAAAAACACATGCCACTTGAACTAAAGAATGCACCAGCAAATTTTCAGTGGTTGTTAGATGGGGTGCCGAGAGGATTTAAGCTGAAAACTTGTCTAGTCTATCTCGATGACATAACTGTCTATTCAAAGGATTTACAGGAGCATGTGAGACATTTGGAGGTTGTCTGTAGTAGGCTATGATCGGCACTTTTAAAGTTAAGTGTGAACAAGTGCCATTTCGCACAAACTCAGGTAAACCATCTGGGGCAAGTGATTAGTGAGCACGGAATACAGACTGATCATCTTAGTGACACAATTGAAAATTGTCTGATATCACAAATACTAAGCAGATACAGTTGTTCACTGGCCTCTGTAATCATTATAGGTGGTTTATGAAGGACTTTGCAAAAATAGCTGGACCTTTGAACAAACTGTTGAAGAAGGGGAACTGCTTACAGGAATATCAGAAGGCATTTGAAAAACCGGAAGAAATATTGGTTTCAGATTCACTATTGATTTTTACAGATTTTGAGAAAGAGTTTATCCTTTCACATGATGCTTCAAATGAGGCAGTTGGTTGTGTATTGGTTCAAAAGGCTCTGAGCACTATGGGACTTAACATCTGAGGTCATCAGTCCCCTAGAACTTAGAACTACTTAAACATAACCAACCTAAGGAGATTACACACATCCATGCCCGAGGCAGGATTTGAACCTGTGACCATAGCAGCAGCGCGGTTCCGGACTGAAGCGCCAAGAACCGCTCGGTCACAACGGCGACCAGTTGTGTTTGGGGACAGATGACAGTTGGTCAGGAACATCCAGTAGCTTGCACTTCCAGGCAGTTAAAAACAAGGTGGAGAACAATTACTTAATAATAGAGATAGAGATGTTGGTGATCATTACATATTTTCAGTGTTACCTGTATTGTAGGAAGTTTAAGGTCAGGGTGACAGACCAAACCTCATTGAAATGATTGCTTGGTTTAAAAGATCCATCTAGTAAAGTAATTCAGTGGGCACTTAACCTTAGTGAATTCGAGTATGAGGTAATCCACAAGCTAGGGAGATCACATGCAAATGCAGATTCATTAAGCCACATGGTAGTAATTTTAAGTATACTGGGGAAGAGCACTATAGTGTGGCAGTGGGAAAAGGCAAAGGATACAGACTGCCAGGCATTTAAGTCACAACCACATTTCATTATGCATCAGGATTTGTTGTGTAGGACGATGAGGTGTGGACCATGTGTGGTGGTTCCAGTGGGTTTTTGGAAGGAAGCTTTGCAGCAAGTTGATGACCACATGTTGTCAAGTCATGGTGGGTAATGTGTGACGGACAGACATGTAGCAGAGCAGTGCTGGAGGAGGAACAGGAAGCACACTGTGGAGCAGTATGTCAAGGACTGTGTGCCAAGCACGTTTCAGAGTGTGCCATTACAAAGGTTACCAGAGGCCTATGTCAGGGTTGGATGTCCTCAAGCCTTTTAATAAAACACCTGCAGGAAACAGGTACGTTCTCATGATCATTGATCATTTTCCTCAATTTTTGGCAATGTATTGGTGCCAGACCAATGGGATAGTACTGTAGCGCAGGTGTTAGTAAACAACTGGATATTAAAGTTTTGAGTGCCTAAGCCTGTAATTATGTACTGGGGTACCAGTTTTGTCTCAGATTCAATGAAACAACTATGGTGTGTGTTGCTTATATGGGAGTTACGGAAGAGTCAGTTTCATCCACAGACCAATGGGAGATCTGAATGCATGCACAAGACAATTGCAAAAATGTTGAGCTTTTACATATGTTCCAGGCACTAAGATTGGGACACCTATTTACCTTATGTACAGTGTGCCTATAATTCAAAGGTTCACACTGCAATGGGCTTGTCACGATTTGAGGTCATGCAAAGCAAGAAAATGCCATCTCCCTTTTAATGTTTTGATTCCTAAACTAGGACCGGAGTGTGAATCAGTGAGGAAGTTTGCTAGAAGAATTAGGAAGTTTGGAGGAATGTGCAAAAAGCAAACGCAAAGGTGCTACATGCCAGGAACAACCAAACAGATGGATGGGCAAATTGCCGCAGTACTGTGTGGGGCAGTAGGTAATGGTCACTAGTCTCTCTACATCAAAGGGTAAAAACAAAGAAATTTAGGAATGGTAGAGGGGATACCATAGTTATCGGCGACCAACCAGGAGGTGAAATTTACGTAGGGTAAAATGAAGGAACTTGGAATTGGTGAGCAACATAAGGTGCATGATGTACCATATAGGTTAAAGTCATGTAAGTTTTATAATTGTAGTTTGTTGTTGTTTTTGTCTAATATATCAGGGAATATATATTTTATTGCCATAAGGATGTTTGATTTTTTTTTTTAATTTTTTTTTTAAATTTTTTACAGAGTTATTAGTTTTTCATGTCGTCATTATCAATACTGTTTTTATTGTGGATTGTGCATCCAAAGGAGGGTTGTGGTCTGGCCAGGTGGCCAAGTATGGACGGATATGCAGTTTGCTTCTGGGGTAAGTAAATGGGACAAGGTGTAGGAAGGAGCTTCTGCCAGCCCAAGCATACTTCCAGAGGGTGGGAATGCATATTCATGTCGGAGACTGTGTGGTTGAATTGTTGTGAAGGAGGCAGACCAGTTGGGTTGAAAAAACTTGAGCATCAGGAAAAAATGATCATTAATGGCATGACTTAGGAGGCAGTCGGGATGTATTTTCGTCTTCTGGCTATGCTTACAGGCTCAACTGTTATGACATTGTCATGGAACATGTTGTATTGGGCAGAAAGATCTCTGAAGGTATTCAAGATTTAACGTGTGTATATGACACACTCAATCCAGGGTGTTTGCACCACTTGGACAGAGTAATAGAGTCCCAGAAAGGGGAAATTTTGATGGAACAAATGTGGCAGCCGGTACACCATTTCCAGGAAAACCAGAAGCATGAAGTATTAATGGCAATTGTATTGGACACCAGTTGTGATGTGTTTCTAGCAGGCTTTTTTGTATAGTATTTCTGGGTAACATGCAAGCCTTACCTGTAGAATACTTGACCAGCATTGGTCAGGGAAAAAGTTAGTTTTAAGGCCTTAATTGGTGTATAAGGGGCCATGACAGTAGTAAAATGTGAGTGGAAATCCTGTATGGAGAATTAGGGAGATTGTCCTCAATATGTAAATTATTAGAGTTAAGGTAGTTGAGCGGGAGCGCGATGTTAAAAGATTAGAGACAAATCTTATCAGAAGAGAGGAGGTATGCTGCGCCATGAATAAGTACAGACACGGATTTGGGGAATTCTTGTAAAGGGACTGATTGTCACATCAGATGGTGGGCATGGTGGATGTTGATATTTAACAAACGATTCTGTCGGGCAGGTTTACGACACTACTCGTAGGTGAGAAGGCACTGTCCGTTGGGCACTGCATACAAGTGTGAAGTAATCAGGGCAACACAGGTTATTGATGTGTTGTGAACAACTCATATGTTGCAGTTACAACAGTGTCTAGCGGCCTGTGTGTAGGGGGTAAAGCAGGCTGAGAAAAGCTGATTATGTAATTATTAAAGAGCACTTCACTTGTCCCCTCCAGATGAACTACATCAATGGTGTGGGGGAAAGACGTATAAATCAGCGAGGCAGAGAGAAAATGCCCTTCTAAAATAGTGATAAATGGTAGAGCTGTTACAGAACCCAGTGGCATTTGTGAATCATTCAATGACTTTTTCATAAACTGTAACAAATTTGGTGACTGTTCACCACCAAAAACAAAGCCCAATATGACAGACAGCAATTGCCCATGTTTTAAGTTTTCTCATGTTTTCATCTCAGATGTCATCAAAATCATAATGAACCTAAAACTTCAAAATCTGTGAGGTCCCCACTGAAATACTAAAAATAGTCCATCACAGTATTGCATATCCACTCCCTTTCATAATAAACCAATCTTTTGATGAGGGATGTTTCCCAGATCGATTAAAATATGCAGAAGTTCGGCCCATACATAAAAAAAGGCAAACAAGATGAATTGGGCAACTATAGGCCAATCTCACAGTTACCAATTTTCTCAAAAATATTTGAAAGAGCTGCATGTGATCAGATCGAAAATCACAATTCATCTAACAGCATTATCTTAGGCAATCAATATGGTTTCAGAAAAGGCTGTAGCACAATCCAGTCACAAAAGTCAGCAGATGTCTTGATGGTAAAATGTGTGTGCCAGGCATCTTTTGAGACCTGTCCAAAGCCTTCGACACAAAAAATCATGATTTGCTTCTCCAAAAATTGGCACGCTATGGTTTTCAAGGCAAACCTCTTAGCTGGATGTCATCATACTTGGCAAACAGAAAACAAAGAGTACTCATTAACATCAATGGCAAGAAATTTCTCTCTGGCTGGAAACACACTGTTAGGTGTTCCACAAGGTTCAATATCAGGGCCACTACTTTTTCTGTATTATATTAATGATATGCCATGTCAGGTCCAGTCTGATACTATCCTCTATGGAGATGACTCAACAGCTGTAGTCTGTTGTAAAAACGAGGTAGACCTAATTCGTCATATTGAACAAACACCTGGGGAAGTGGAAGCGTGGGTCAAAAACAATAACTTGACATTAAATTTTACAAAAACAGAAATTGTTCATTTCACCACAAAAAAATCTGCACAGTCTATAAATGAAATAAGGTATATGGACAAAAAATTAGAGACTGCAGACTGTGGCAAATTCCTTGGCGTATTAGTCAATAAAGACCTGTTATGGAGTCACCATGTGGACAACATACTGGGTCGACTGAATAGCCTTGTATATATTATGAATATCTTATACAGTATTACTGATTTAGCTGTAAGAAAAACTGTATATAATGCATATTTTTTTTCAGTCATTAGGTATAGTATAATTTTCTGGGGGTCTGAAAAAACAAATTTACTTAGAGCTTTTAGACTACAAAAAAGAATCATCCGAGCAATGGTGGGAGCAAAACCACAGCAACATTGTAAACCTTTATTTGTAAAACTAGATCTAATGAGCATTCCAAGCATATACATCTATGAAACTCTCACTTTCACGAAAAGAAACCCACAACTTTTTGAGGGCAACTTCTTCTTGCATCAATATGATACTAGTATAGAACGAGCTACATGTTACCTACCCACCATTTAAAATCATATGAAAAAACCCCATACCATATGGGCATGAAATTTGTAAATAAAATATGGAAAGATATGGATGACTCAAATGTAAAAGGTACCAAAAGAGATCTAGAAAAATATCTGAAAGATAAATGTTACTATAGTGTAGAAGATTTCGTGAATGGCAACAATGCATTATAATTGTAATTAAAATACCTCTTTGAAGATGTTACACCATATATATTATTAGTTTACTGTATATTTTTTAGTATTATTATATATAGTGTAAAACTGACAAGTCGCCTATGTCACAATCTTTGATTGTATAAGGCATGTTATGTGATGATAAAAATTGAATTGAATTGAGTCTTATTTACAGCATCACTGCTTTCACGCCATTGAAGAATATTTAAATTTATGAAGTGTGTGTTATATAAATACAAATGTATGAAGTGTTTTATTGTAACTTTAAATACGTGTGCCTAGAAATGACTTTCAGCTGTATATTTATAACTTGATTTGTCCAATGTGTTATGCATAAGTTGCTTTGTAGACAACAGGACCAATAAATACAACAACAACAACAACAACAACAACAACAACAACAACAACAGCCCTGCCCCTGACAGGGTAGACTATACCTTTTACGCAAATGGAATAGGATGTTCCATGTGGGTGCATACTGCAGGTGTTGTTTCTGGGTTTTCAGAGGAGAAGAGCCCATGAAGCGAGTCTCTGGGTGTAGGCGTGGTATAAGGACCGAGTGGGGTGTTTTGTAGAATGTGTGTGTGGAGGCATATGATTTTGGGAGTGATAGGAAGACGATATCATAAACAAGTTAAGTTATGTAGTTAATGTGCTAAATGGCTTTAAATTTTCTAAATGTGTTCAAATGTGTGTGAATTCCTAGGGGACCAAACTGCTAAGGTCATTGGTCCCTAGACTTACAAACTACTTAAACTAACTTATGCTAAGAACAACACACACACCCATGCCCAAGGGAGGACTCAAACCTCCGGTGGGAGTGATCGTGCAATTAGCGACATGGCGCCTCTAACTGTGCGGCCACTCCGTGCGGCTTAAATTTTCTCAGACTTATAGTAATCTCAAGAGGTTCAAAATTCATGGGCTTTTAATTGAGTAGTCTATTTATTAACGAATTACAAAATTTAAAAAATGAACTATTTTACAACCAGTTAACATTATATGTTTTCCTATAATATGTTAGAATGATAGGTAACATCCAAGAGGAATTTGGCAAATTGAGAACATACATACTTGTTCCTGATGAATAGTTGTCATGAATGTGATTTCCTTGAGAAAATCCTTCTTGCTGATTTACTCTCACAGCTGCTTGACCCAACCGATCATGATGAATGCTACAAGGAACAGAAATTATTGCTACACATAATTCAAGTACATTATATAAATAAAAATCTCTCATACTTTTTCATTCATTAATTATCTTACAAAACTAGAAAAAATTACACATGTGTGATTTTCTGTGAGGGGCAATAGACTTTTCATATTATACTAACAAAATGTTATTAAATGCCAAACTGAAAATTCTAAAAGCACACACATACTGTATTAAAGGCTTTTTGTTTTGAAGGCCTCCAGGAATAACCTCTGGTGTTCGACTATTTAGTGTGACTATACATCTCTGATAGCGTTCTGGCCTCCATGCCTCGGTATCTGGTTTGTATGACTGTATACGGCGGCCGTATCTGTTACCATACTTATTCTGCAACATTAAATCATGTTTAGTTGCTATGTTCTCTTTATGTGACATATTTACTTACTATGTTACCATGCAGACTGAAAAAAATGTGATTATGGGTAATGTTGCTGGAAACACTGTTATTTCAGCAGTTTATTAAAGATAGAAGATACTATATTAACATGAAGATTACACAAGGTACAAGAAAGTACTTCCATATTAGTGTTTACTACCATGCAAACAAAAGGCACACCTGAATACACGGAGTACAATATCTGAAAGAGCTTAAAGCTATCATAAACACTTGTAGCACCAAACCCTTCATCTCACACTGAAATGGTGAATGACAATTTCTTGGCTTCTCCATAAAGCTGCAATCCACCATGAAATTAGTTTTCAGAGAACTAGTTATCTATTTACAGGATGGTGATTTTTTACAGTGGAGGAATCAAAGCAGAATTTCAGTAGTGCAAAGATTGGCAACAGGAATGTAAAATTGGGCACTTCACAAAATGTAAAAAATGTGTTATCCAATGACTATAATATCAATGGCCCAAATTTGAAACAGCCAACTCCTACAAATACCTGGGAGCACAAATCTTTTGGGATACGATTTGGAAGGCTCACATAAACAAACAATGGAAAATCCATGAAGGAATAATGTCAGTGTTATGGAAAGAGTAGAATGCTGCACACCATATGGACAGGATGTTGAATTGCAGATGGGCACAACAAAAAGACTGCTGTACGAGTGAGCTTTTGTGCAAAATGCCTTCTTCTAACGTAGAAAACACACACATTCACGCAAGCACAATTCACACACATGACCACTGTCTCTGAGTCTGGAGTGCAAGCAACTTTGCCTGATGGGAGAAGCAATTTGGGGGATGGGGTAAGGAGGTGCCAGGCATGGGGAGGGATAGGTTGAAGGGGTGGGAATGGGTGTAGCGCTGCTTGTGGGAGCACGTAGGGATGTATTAGGGACAAGATAGGGCTGCTATGGTCAGTCAGGTGGTTGGGGAAAGGGGGGGGGGGAGCAAGAAGAGGAGAGGCATAAAGGAGGAGAAAATGAGAGAGAGAGAGAGAGAGAGAGAGAGAGAGAGAGAGAGAGAGAGAGAGAGAGAGAGAGAGAGACTAGTATGTGCATTGGTGGTATAGAAGGCTGTGTAGTGTTGAGTTGGGGCAGAGAAGGGGTAGGTGGGTGAAGAACAGGGACTACCAAAGAGTAAGACAAGGGGGATTTTGGGAATGTAGGATAGGTAACCCGTGGTCTAGGGGTAGCGTCTTTGATTCATAATCAAAACGTCTTCGGTCCCGTGTTCGATCCCCGCCACTGCCTAAATTTTGGTAAATAATCAGCATTGGTGGCGAAGACTTCCGGCTTAAGAAGTCAGCCTCATTCTGCCAACAGCCTTGTCAAAGAGGGCGGAGGAGCGGATAGAGGATCAGGGCACTCTCTTGTCCTAGGGGTGGGAAATTGCCCCTAAAGGCGGAAGAATCAGCAATGATCAACGACATGAGGATGCAGAATGCAATGGAAACCACTGCATTAAAGACACATAACGTGTATCCACAGGACATGTGGCCTGTAATTGAAGAAGTGTCATGATGATCTCTCCATTGGCAAAAGATTCCGGTATAGTCCCCCATTCGGATCTCCGGGAGGGGACTGCCAAGGGGGAGGTTACCATGAGAAAAAGATTGAATAATCTACGAAAGGATAACGTTCTACGAGTTGGGGCATGGAATGTCAGAAGCTTGAACGTGGTAAGGAAACTAGAAAATCTGAAAAGGGAAATGCAAAGGCTCAATCTAGATATAGTAGGGGTCAGTGAAGTGAAGTGGAAGGAAGACAAGGATTTCTGGTCAGACGAGTATCGGGTAATACCAACAGCAGCAGAAAATGGTATAACAGGTGTAGGATTCATTATGAATAGAAAGGTAGGGCAGAGGGTGTGTTACTGTGAACAGTTCAGTGACCGGGTTGTTCTAATCAGAATCGACAGCAGACCAACACCGACGTCGCAAGCTGAAGATGAACAGATAGAGAAAGTGTATGAGGATATTGAAAGGGTAATGCAGTATGTAAAGAGGGACGAAAATCTAATTGTCATGGGCGACTGGAATGCAGCTGTAGGGGAAGGAGTAGAAGAAAAGGTTACAGGAGAATATGGGCTTGGGTCGAGGAATGAAAGAGGAGAAAGACTAATTGAGTTCTGTAACAAGTTTCAGCTAGTAATAGCGAATACCCTGTTCAAGAATCACAAGAGGAGGAGGTATACTTGGAAAAGGCCGGGAGATACGGGAAGATTTCAATTAGATTACATCATGGTCCGACAGAGATTCCGAAATCAGATACTGGATTGTAAGGCGTACCCAGAAGCAGATATAGATTCAGGTCACAATATAGTAGTGATGAAGAGTAGGCTGAAGTTCAAGACATTAGTCAGGAAGAATCAATACGGGTGGGATACGGAAGTACTAAGGAATGACGAGATACGTTTTAAGTTCTCTAACGCTATAGATACAGCAATAAGGAATAGTGCAGTAGGCAGTACAATTGAAGAGGAATGGACATCTCTAAAAAGGGCCATCACAGAAGTTGGGAAGGGAAACATAGGTACAAAGAAGGTAGCTGCGAAGAAACCATGGGTAACAGAAAAAATACTTCAGTTGATTGATGAAAGGAGGAAGTACAAACATGTTCCGGGAAAATCAGGAAACAGAAATACAAGTCGCTGAGGAATGAAATAAATAGGAAGTGCAGGGAAGCTAAGACAAAATGGCTGCAGAAAAAATGTGAAGACATCGAAAAAGATATGATTGTCAGAAGGACAGACTCAGCATACAGGAAAGTCAAAACAACCTTTGGTGACATTAAAAGCAACGGTGGTAACATTAAGAGTGCAACGGGAATTCCACTGTTAAATGCAGAGGAGAGAGCAGGTAGGTGGAAAGAATACATTGAAAGCCTCTATGAGGGTGAAGATTTGTCTGATGTGATAGAAGAAGAGACAGGAGTCGATTTAGAAGAGAGAGGGGATCCAGTATTAGAATTGGAATTTAAAAGAGCTTTGGAGGACTTACGGTCTAATAAGGCAGAAGGGATAGATAACATTCCATCAGAATTTCTAAAATCATTGGGGGAAGTGGCAACAAAACGACTATTCATGTTGGTGTGTAGAATATATGAGTCTGGTGACATACCATCTGACTTTCGGAAAAGCATCATCCACACAATTCCGAAGACGGCAAGAGCTGACAAGTGCGAGAATTATCGCACAATCAGCTTAACAGCTCATGCATCGAAGCTGCTTACAAGAATAATATACAGAAGAATGGAAAAGAAAATTGAGAATGCACTAGGTGATTGGCTTTAGGAAAAGTAAAGGGACGAGAGAGGCAATTCTGACATTACGGCTAATAATGGAAGCAAGGCTAAAGAAAAATCAAGACACTTTCATAGGATTTGTCTACCTGGAAAAAGCGTTCGACAATATAAAATGGTGCAAGCTGTTCGAGATTCTGAAAAAAGTAGGGGCAAGCTATAGGGAGAGACGGGTCATATACAATATGTACAACAACCAAGAAGGAATAATAAGAGTGGACGATCAAGAACGAAGTGCTCGTATTAAGAAGGGTGTAAGACAAGGCTGTAGCCTTTCGCCCCTACTCTTCAATCTGTACATCGAGGAAGCAATGATGGAAATAAAAGAAAGGTTCAGGAGTGGAATTAAAATACAAGGTGAAAGGATATCAATGATACGATTCGCTGATGACATTGCTATCCTGAGTGAAAGTGAAGAAGAATTAAATGATCTGCTGAACGGAATGAACAGTCTAATGAGTACACAGTATGGTTTGAGAGTAAACCGGAGAAAGACGAAGGTAATGAGAAGTAGTAGAAATGAGAACAGCGAGAAACTTAACATCAGGATTGATGGTCACGAAGTCAATGAAGTTAAGGAATTCTGCTACCTAGGCAGTAAAATAACCAATGACGGACGGAGCAAGGAGGACATCAAAAGCAGACTCGCTATGGCAAAAAAGGCATTTCTGGCCAAGAGAAGTCTACTAATATCAAATACCGGCCTTAATTTGAGGAAGAAATTTCTGAGGATGTACGTCTGGAGTACAGCATTGTATGGTAGTGAAACATGGACTGTGGGAAAACTGTAACAGAAGAGAATCGAAGCATTTGAGATGTGGTGCTATAGACGAATGCTGAAAATTAGGTGGACTGATAAGGTAAGGAATGAGGAGGTCCTACGCAGAATCGGAGAGGAAAGGAATACGTGGAAAACACTGATAAGGAGAAGGGACAGGATGATAGGACATCTGCTAAGACATGAGGGAATGACTTCCATGGTACTAGAGGGAGCTGTAGAGGGCAAAAACTGTAGAGGAAGACAGAGATTGGAATACGTCAAGCAAATAATTGAGGACGTAGGTTGCAAGTGCTACTCTGAGATGAAGAGGTTAGCACAGGAAAGGAATTCATGGCGGGCTGCATCAAACCAGTCAGTAGACTGATGACAAAAAAAAAAAAAAAAAAAAAGGATATACTGCAGGGAGAGTTCCCACCATTCCTGAACTGCACAGGTGGGAACACTCCCTGCAATTGGCCTCAACCTTCACTAGTCCCCAGCCCTTTCCCTCCTCCCACTCCAGTGCTACATAGCCCTCTATTCCAGCAACACGCCCACTAGCCTCTCTCCCTTCTTCCCCCCCCCCCCCCCCCTCTCTCTCTCCTCCTCTTTCCCCTCCTTTACTTCTCCGCCTCTTCCATCCCCTCCCCCCATTGAACCTCACAGTACCCAACACTAACCCCTGCACATTCCCATAAGCTGCAATACATCCTTCCCCATACCTATTTTGCTATCCTTCCCTCTCCATGCCCCTACCTCCTCCTTACAGCCCCCCCCCCCTCCCTCCCTCCTCTGTTGCCCAGGCTACTACTCCTATCAGGCACAGCTGAGACAGTGGGGCCTCAGGAGCCAGCAACAATGGTTGTGTGCCTGTGTAAATGTGTGTGTGTTTCCTATGCTAAAAGAAGGCCTTTTGGCCAAAAGCTTACATGTATGGCACTCTTTTTGTTGTGCCTGTTTGTGACTCAATATGTCCTCTGTATTGCAAGCAGCAATCTATCCTTTTCATAATATTGTCAAATATCACATAATCTGAGTCATATATACGACAGTGGCATTTAAGCAGTCATTCTTCCCAGTACATCTAGAGATGCTGTTTTAGGTGCAAGTTGACTGTTCAGAATTCACTTTGTGCCTCATTTCTGTTTGGGTCATCCTGGGATGCTCTGTTGTCAGTCTGTCCGCAATGTGCTTGGGTTTTCTGTGCTGGTACCAATTGCTAGGTTCTCCATCAGTTGAATCTCAATTGCTTCCCTCATTACACTGTTTCAGTATCTAGGTGTCTGGTCTAGGATTCTCTTTTCTTCATAGTTCATCAAATGAAATGTTCAGTGATTGCTGACTTGGTTGGTTGTTACAGATGAGTGTGATGTGCATGTTCTTGGCATTTGAGGTCAACAGTTCTTGTAGTCTGTCAAACATATGACAAGCCACTTTGGCTAGCTTTCACAGACCAAGATCATGTTTAACATTCCCAATGAGTCCTCTGTTCTTGGTTGGTGGACAGACACACACTTGATGATGTACTTTCTCAGTATCCTGCTGACTTTATCCTGATCTTCTCCCTGGTCAGGTGGTTGAGTGTCTGGGTGAATGAACTTCCCAATCTGCTTAGCAGTATACCTATTTCTGCAGAACACAGTGTGTAGATGTTCATTCTTTGACATCAAGTTGTCTTTGTCTAATGATAAGTATATCCTGTGGACATGAACTCAGTGGTACCCTCCTTTGTGTACATTTAGTAATCCACACAGCCTTGCTAATACTGGAAGTCCTGGCCACAATTCTTTGATGAGCATGTCTGGTTGCCTGTTGCCCTCAGTACAGTACTGGTCTTCCTGTCACTCTAGACATGGATCAGATTCCAGTCATCTATATGCCTTGTTATCAACGAGTTCATGAATTTTCTCATTATAATCCGGTTGCTACATAATGACTACACAGAATTTCCTTTGTCTATTGGCACCATAAAAATGCTGCTATCTCCTCATAGTTTCTTCAGTGTCATCCTCTCATCCTTGGTGATGTTTGATTTTGGTAGTTTTGTCTTGGTAATCGCTCTGCAAGTTCAACAGCAGATTTCTCTGTCAGAGTCAGTGGACTCTTGTTGGCAATTTGCTTCACTGAACTGATAAATATTGAGATAGGGACACTGCTCGGTGTTGGTGTAAAATTGAGGAATTTGCTGAGTGCCTTCATGGTGATGTCATCAAGACACTGGCTACTTAAATTAATCACAGTCCTTATATCATCTGCCTACTCTGACTTCTTTCACATACGATCAAACTTCGCAGATTGGCTGCCCTGGCATTTTACTTAGCCTACCACGGCATTTTTTATGTGTGTGCCCTGCTAGAGACCAAATCTTTGTTTGCCAGTGACGCTGCCGTACACAGGTGTAAAAGTAAAATATTCCCAGAAACCACATTTAGTCTGTGGTGTATGTCTCAAATCCTTTCCCTCACAAATGCCATGCATCCCAGTTGTTTGCTCTTGTTTGCCACTCTGGAGTTATGATGTATTTGATCCTGGTGAAAATCAGTACTATTTCTACATCGAAAAGAAAACTAAGCATCTTCCTTTCCTCTGTTACAACTTATCTATCCTCATGAAATTGTGGTACGTCCCCTCCCCATAGTGCCAGCTGATGTACTTCTTCAGGCTTTCTCAGCAGTTTGCTAATATTCTTGAGTTCTTGTGTTTACTGTCAGATATCACCAACATTGTTGCACAATATTTTGGTGAAGTGACTCACCAGATGCTAAATGAGGCTGATCATTGGATGAATGAGTCCATAATTTGTACCCCCAATCATCCCGCTCCATCCAAGTACTGCTCTTGTAGCCTTCCGACTCCATCTACGATCCACTATCACTGCTTTCCTTCTCTTTCTGCAGTCTGCTCCTGCAGGTCTGTCCTTAGGCATCTGCATCACCTGATACCCATTCTGCAGCCCAACTTGCCACCTTTCTGCTCCTGCAGGCACTATTCTTAAGCATCTGTGCTGCCTGATACTCCGTTTGAGGTCCACTCCTGCTGTTTTCTCACTCCATCTGTGGCCCACTCCCACAAGAACTGCCTTTGGGCACTTATGCAGCCTCATACTCCATCTGTGGTTTGCGTTTCCTTCTTCCACATGTGCTACCCTCTGGTGTCAGCACTGACCAGTGCTCCATAGTATGTTCTCATTTTGAATAATAACTGCTTGGCTCATCTTGTAAAGAGCCGAGCCCCCTCATACCAGACAGTGTGCTCTACATGTTATCTACTCCCACATGTGTCATCTTCAGCTGTTCTGCTTTTGGTCCAGGCTGACTGGCTGTGTTCTGTTTGAGGTCTGTTCTCATTTGGATCATCCTAGGTTCCTCTACTGTCAGTCTGTTCTTCGTAGCAGGATGCTTAAGGTTTCTGTGCTGACGAGTTCTGCAGTTATTGTGCTTCTTGTACGTCCAGTGAAGGATCCTGAGATTTACTCAGCTGATAGCCCCTCTCCCAGTTGATTAGGTCCTCTGTTAGTCAACTCTTGATCAATTCTCTCATGACACTGTCACAGTATCTGAGTAACTCAGCTATGATTTTCATCTCTTCATAACTCATTGAATGATAAATATCCATGTAGTAATCAGCAATGCCTGGATTGGTTGCTTGTTGCAGTTGGTGTGGTGTGGATGTTCTTGGCATCTGACATCAACAGTTCTTGTAGTTTGTCCAACATGTGACATCCCATATTGGCAAGATATACTATGAATTCATTGGTTTTGTAAGCCAAGGTCCTTTTTAACATTCCCCAGTAGTACTCTGATCTTGGTTGGCAAGCAGGACACACACCTGATGATGTATTTTCTCAGTATTCTGCAGACTCTGGTGAAGACATATCCTGCATAGTGCAGACAAGCCAGACATTGGGTTTATCTTGATCTTCTTCCTCATCATGTGATCAAGTATCCGGGTGAAAGGCCTCCACATTGTGCTTAGTAATGTATATATTTCTGCAGAACACTGTGTGTAGATCTTCTGTCTCTGACATCAAGCTGTCTTCATCATGGAGGGAGCCCAGCATGAAACCTACAGAGTGATTACCAAGACAAAACCACTGAAATGAAACACCTCCAAGGTTGAGATATCTGCACTGAAGAAAGCCTGAGGAAACAGCAGCACTGAGGGGTTGCCAGAAGACAAAGGAAACTGTATACTCATTATCCAATGAATGAAATATAATTAGAAAATACACTAACTTCTTGATAACTGGCATATAGATAACTGGAAAATAATCTGGATTGGGTAGGATGACCAGTACTTTGTTGAAGGCAATAGACATGCCAAACATGCTCATCAAAGGATCATGGTCAACTTCTCCAGTACCACCAAAGTTGTGTGGACTACCTAAAGTGCACAAACAGTGTGTACCACTGCATCCAACTGTCAGTGACAATGATGAGGAAACATACCATCAAGCTAAATACTTAAAGACACTGCTGAGCCCATGTGAGGGGAACTACATTCAATGCATCTGTAACTCTGTGGATTAAATAGAATCAAGGCTCTACATATCTCAGAGATGCATATAATAGTCAGTTTTGATGCGATTCCCTGTTTACCATGGAGTCACTGAAATACTCATTTGAGCTGATGCAGAAAAGTTTGATGATGCTCTGATAGATCTTTCCAGGTATGCATTGAACTCTACATATTACTTATATTATGAAAAGACAAAGGCAGTAGCCATGAGCAGTTCCTTCTGTCCAGGGTGTGTCAATCTATTCACCCACAATATCAAGCACAAAGCATTAAAGATCAAGGAACAAATGTGTTTCTTCAGGTACGTTGGTGACAACCTTTGTGATTTGGCCCTATGGCAGGAACAGCCTCAGCGAGTTTTTGCAACATCTAAACTCTTGTCATCTGAACATAATGTTCATCACGGAATTTGAAAAGAATGGTCAGCTACCATTCCTGGATGTACTAGTTTATATCTGCAGGTGAGTAGCTGTCACACTCAGAACATCAGAATGGGGTCCTAAAGACCCAGGTGTACAGGGAATGCTGATTATCTTAAGAAGTCTACCTGATGTCAGAGAGGGAACATCTACACACTGTGTGCTGCAGGAATGTGTACACTGCCAAGGAGACTGGGGGGCATTCACTTGGACACTTTATTACATAATGAGGAAGAAGATCAGGAAAAACCCAATGCAGTGGCTATCTGCCCTATGCAGAATCTGTCTCTGCCAAAATAAGAAGGATACTTGGGGGGGGGGGGGGCATCAAGAGTATGTCCTGTCTCAGGAATGTTAATGTCACAGTCTGGACAAAGTACAAGGACTTTTGCCATCAAATGCCAAGAACATCAATGTCATATTCATTTGTGACGAGCAACCAAATCAGCCATTGCTGAAAACTGTATGGAACTAGATCATTCCATAAGCTATGAAGAAACAGAGTTCTTCTTATGGGGCAGCCACAATTGTATAAGTCCATTTCGTAAAATGGAGAAACTGCACAACAATTGCAACCATTGTGCAGTTTCTTCATTTTAAAAAACGAGCTATGAAGAGATGAGAATCGTAGCCCAGATGCCCAGTTATTGGTATAGTGTTGCGAAGGAGTTAATTGAGATACAATTGACAGAGAACTTAATCAATAGGGACATGGGTTATCATCTGAATAAAGTCTGGGATCCTGCACTGGATCTATTAGAAAGACAACAAATGCAGAACTCACCAATAAAGAGATCTCAAGCACACTATCAGCTGGATTGGACTGACAACACAACTTCCGAGTACAACCCAAAAAAGAACAGACCACAAACAGAATGTGATCAGCAGCTTGGTTAGACCAAAAACAAAATACTTGAGGATGGCACCTGCAGGTATGGTCCACAGATGGAGTGTGTAGGCAGAGGGTACAAATTACGGGTAACATCCAGCTGACTCTCAGTCTCAGGTAGTAGCTGATGAATACAATGAGTCAAGTTTGACATGTTGTTGTTGTTGTGGTCTTCAGTCCTGAGAATGGTTTGATGCAGCTCTCCATGCTACTCTATCCTGCTACTCTATTATGCTACTCTAACCTCCCAGTACCTACTGCAGCCTACCTCCTTCTGAATCTGCTTAGTGTATTCATCTCTTGGTCTCCCTCTATGATTTTTACCCTCCACACTGCCCTCCAATACTAAACTGGTGATCCCTCGATGTCTCAGAACATGTCCTACCAACCGATCCCTTCTTCTAGTCACGTTGTGCCACAAGCTCCTCTTTTCTCCAATTGTATTCAATACCTCTTCATTAGTTATGTGATATACCCATCTAATCTTCAGCATTCCTCTGTAGCACCACATTTCAAAAGCTTCTATTCTCTTCTTGTCTAAACTATTTATCATCCACGTTTCACTTCCATACATGGCTACACTCCATACAAACACTTTCAGAAACGGCTTCCTGACATTTAAATCTATACTCGATATTAACAAATTTTTCTTCTTCAGAAACGCTTTCTTTGCCATTGCTAGCCTACATTTTATATCGTCTCTACTTTGACCATCATCAGTTATTTTGCTACTTTAAGTGTCTCATTTCCTAATCTAATTCCCTCAGCATCACCCGATTTAATTCGACTACATTCCATTATCCTCGTTTTGCTTTTGTTGATGTTCATCTTATACCCTCCTTTCAAGACACTGTCCATTCCGTTCAACTGCTCTCCCAAGTCCTTTGCTGTCTCTGACAGAATTACAATGTCATCGGCGAACCTCAAAGTTTTTATTTCTTCTCCATGGATTTTAATACCTACTCCAAACTTTTCTTTTGTTTCCTTTATTGCTTGTTCAATATACAGATTGAATAACATCGGGGAGAGGCTACAACCCTGTCTCACTCCTTTCCCAACCACTGCTTCCCTTCCATGCCCCTCGACTCTTATAACTGCCATCTGGTTTCTGTACAAATTGTAAATAGCCTTTCGCTCCCTGTATTTTACCCCTGCCACCTTCAGAATTTGAAAGAGAGTATTCCAGTTAACATTGTCAAAAGCTTTCTCTAAGTCTACAAATGCTAGAAACGTAGGTTTGCCTTTCCTTAATCTTTCTTCTAAGATAAGTCGTAGGGTCAGTATTGCCTCACATGTTCCAACATTTCTACGGAATCCAAACTGATCTTCCCCGAGGTCGGCTTCTATCAATTTAGTATTTTGCATCCGTGACTTATTAAACTGATTGTTCGGTAATTTTCACATCTGTCAACACCTGCTTTCTTTGGGATTGGACTTATTATATTCTTCGTGAAGTCTGAGGGTATTTCGCCTGTCTCATACATCTTGCTCACCAGATGGTAGAGTTTTGTCAGGACTGGCTCTCCTAAGGCTGTCAGTAGTTCTAATGGAATGTTGTCTGCTCCGGGGGCCTTGTTTCGACTCGGGTCTTTCAGTGCTCTATCAAACTCTTCACGCAGTATCGTATCTCCCATTTCATCTTCATCTACATCCTCTTCCAATTCCATAATATTCTCCTCAAGTACATCACCCTTGTATACACCCTCTATATACTCCTTCCACCTTTCTGCTTTCCCTTCTATGCTTAGAATTGGGTTTCCATCTGAGCTCTTGATATTCATGCAAGTGGTTCTCCTTTCTCCAAAGGTCTCTTTAATTTTCCTGTAGGCAGTATCTATCTTACCCCTAGTGAGATAAGCCTCTACATCCTTACATTTGTCCTCTACCCATCCCTGCTTAGCCATTTTGCACTTCCTATCAATCTCATTCTTGAGACTTTTGTATTCCTTTTTGCCTGCTTTATTTACTGAATTTTTATATTTTCTCCTTTCATCAATTAAATTCAATATTTCTTCTGTTACCCATGGGTTTCTACCAGCCCTTGTCCTTTTTACCTATTTGATCCTCTGCTGCCTTCACTATTTCATCCCTCCAAGCTACCCATTCTTCTTCTACTGTATTTCTTTCCCCCATTCCTATCAATTGTTCCCTTATGCTCCCCCTGAAATGCTGTACAACCTCTGGTTCTTTCAGTTTATCCAGGTCCCATCTCCTTAAATTCCCACCTTTTTGCAGTTTCTTCAGTTTTAATCTACAGTTCATAACCAATAGATTGTGGTCAGAGTCCACACCTGCCCCTGGAAATGTCTTGCAATTTAAAATCTGGTTCCTAAATCTCTGTCTTACCATTACATAATCCATCTGATACCTTTTAGTATCTCCAGGGTTCTTCCATGTGTACAACCTTCTTTTATGATTCTTGAACCAAGTGTTAGCTATGATTAAGTTATGCTCTGTGCAAAATTCTACCAGGCGGTTTCCTCTTTCATTTCTTAGCCCCAATCCATATTCACCTACTATGTTTTCTTTTCTCCCTTTTCCTACTCTTGAATTCCAGTCACCCATGACTATTAAATTTTCGTCTCCCTTCACTACCTGAAATGGTGGATTTTTTCTATTGGTTATGTCTTTTATAGTTCCACAAATAACCAACTTTTTCTGCTAGATCTTCATCTCATTTATCTACTGCCTTGTAAAATTTAAACCTGAAAATTTTATTTAGACTTAACATCACTTGAATTTATTGCTATGATTATCATTTTGATTATCCTCTTTTACTGCTGGGGCAATTAGTTTTCATTGGGGTACTCAAATTTTGAGTTTAATTACCTGATATTACCATTACAGCAATATGCAAAAACCTATAAACTAGTTGCCAAAATCCAATGCACTGACCAACACTAGAAACATTTTCTACAAGCCAAATCACTTTACAGTAAAATCCAACCTGGCCATTTTAAAGCATTATGTAGTTTTCAAAATATCAGTTTATTCCTAAACCATCCTTTATGACATCCTCTTGGTCACAAAAATTACCAGATCACAGTTTGAAAGCCTAGTAGTATGACCTATTTTGGGTGTACTTTTGGTGTTGGCTCATGCCACAATCATGCACATTTCGTATGTAAAATTATGCTCACTGACAACTGCAAGACTCACTAATATTAATGTTTAAAGACTTTTGAGTGATTAAAGTACCTCAAATTAAGGAACATTTTAACAGAACCACATTGTGATTAGAAAGAGTATGGAATGTTATTAATCTTCAAAAAGAGTGATTGTTGGGCATGATTATGCTCATTATGGACTGAATCAAATGCACTACTGAAGCATAATCCCCAACAATAAATTACTAAAGGATTGTACTGAGTATGAACTGTGATGATTTTGTGTAAGTTACATGTGAACTGTGTTGCCATGATTAAATAATTAATTTTGCCTCCAGACTATTGATAGATAATTGCAGGTGGTGCTCTGGTTCTGTGCTCTAATAAGTTTTCATAGTTGATAAACTGGTCACCATTGTTAATAATCAAATGTCCCAAGGAATAAATGTTTATATTAATGCAGTCTGAATGGTGATGTGTACTGTTTTGAATACATTCCATCCCACACCGATCTGGGCTTTCAACTTCAATATAGTCAAGAGTGGTGCTACTGGTGATAAACAACAAGACTCAGGTCAGTATTGCTACAATGTCACTGAAGTAACATGCTAAGAAAACGACAATATTCAGCAGTACACACAACTACTCCAGAATTTCACATTCAAAAATGTTTCGTTAATTTAGTGGCCATGGCATTTGTATTCAGAATATCCCTTACAAAATGTGTTTGGAACACTCAGTCAAAGGGTCACTGTTATATTGAACAATACTAACCAATGGGTTCAAGATTTCAAAACAGTTTTCTGCCCTGTATTTAATGAGTTGAAATTTTTCTTGGTTATATCAGCATTGTATTTGTGATATACAGGCAAAAAATATCAATTGAAACCCTTGCAGCTTTGAAAATATTAACAATTCTGTATGTAATTTAACTCCCTATGAAATCTGCAACAGCCTAAAGTGGATACAAAGGTTTTTATTTACAAGAATGAAAGCTGCTTGATCAAAGAACTGGTTTATGTTTGGAAGAAATTTGCTCAGATATGTTTTCCTGAATAAGCACTGCTCTTACACATAAACACGTTTTACAAAAATCATGTAGTAACGATTTTAGTGAAAATAATTACACAATATGAAAATTTCTATGCTCAGTTGACTTGGAAATGACTCATCACCTAAAATTTATGATAATGTCTGACATAAAACCAAACCACAAACTGTTCACATCATGCTGGAAAGATGTTTGCAAAATGAAAAATTCCACAGTTATTAATTTCATCTCGACCAGACAAAGCTGATGAGACCAATATTTCTGAAAATCTGACTACAAGCTTATCACCATTAAAATTTCAATAAATAGGTTCAAGAGAGGCTTTACAAAGTGGAACAATAATTTTAAAAAGTGCCACTTTTGGTGGACATTATTGTACTGATCTAAGCAACCATGTGCAAAATAAATAAATAAAATTTGTGAATGTTTACATTACAACATTAACAGTTGATCAAAGAAATTAAGAAAATGCTGAACATAAACAGGCATCAAGAAAATAATTCACATTTTGACCTTAATTCATCAGAGCTGGTCCATTAAAAAAAAAAAAATCTATGAAGAATTTTGTGTTTCAGGAAAGAAAAGCAGCAAGTATGTTAAAAATGAATGGAAAAAAGGAATATTAGCTGTTAGCATATGCAACAAAGCAACTGTAAGGGGAAAAAACCACTTACCAGAAGACGTAATGCAGGTTACAGGACTTTTTGAAGGTAAAGATGGTTCAAATGGCTCTGAGCATTATAGGACTTAACATCTGAGGTCACCAGTCCCCTAGAACTTAGAACTACTTAAACCTAACTAACCTAAGGACATCACACACATCCATGCCTGAGGCAGGATTCGAACCTGTGACCGTAGCAGTCGCTCGGTTCCAGACTGAGGCGCCTAGAACAGCATGGCCACCGCGGCCGGCGAAGATCAAGAATTTAGTTCAATTTGTGCAGGCAACAAAGCTTGTGTTTTTCCAGTCTAGTAGACACAAGAAAATGTTTAGAAGCAAAAGTATTTGCTATTGATCAGGTTGAAAGAATGTTTGTTGCTTATCAAAACACAAATGAATTACACCCAAAGTGATGGTAGGTGCGGCAGGTTCACTCTCAGTTTGTGTGTGTACAATACACCAGAAAGTAATTTCACTATTAGTGGTACAAGGGATGTCCAGCACATCCCATGTGTCCTCCAACTGGCCAACTACTGTGGCCACCCTGGGAACTGCCTGCATCGAGGTTGATCCTTTATACATGGTTGAGTGGGAAGTTGTGCCATGGTGTGTCAGGCAGTGGAAGTCTCTATGGGGCTGACCGGAGGACCTCCACAGTTTGTCTGACAAACAGGTTTCAGGTGCTACCTGTGTTTAATAAACATCCTGAGTCAGATGCAGTCATTTTCCCTGTTTCAGAGGAAGTCTCTCAGCCTGCAACACGAGGGCAGTCACAGAGGAAGGGTTTACTGATAGTTGGAAGCTCCAACTTTAGGTGTGTAATGGAGCCCAATAGGAGTGTGGCTGCCAAGGAAGGGATGGAATCCAGTGTGCACTCTACACGCATATGGAAGCAGTCATTCTAGATGTAGAGTGGGAGCTCTCAGATGCCATGAAGAGCAAAGGGTGCAGCCAATGGCAGGTGGTGGCTCAAGTCAGTACTAACTATGTGTGTTGCTTCCACATACCAAGAACAGAACAGAGTGCAGCCAACTGCAGATGGTGGCTCACATTGTCACTAACATTGTGTGTTCCTTCGGACTGGAAGAGAATCTCTCTAGTTTCAGGCTGTTAGCTGAAGTGGTAAAAACTGCCAATCTTGAATGCGAGATGAAGGTAGAGCTCATCATCGACATGACTGATTGTGGACCTTTGGCACAGAGCTGAGTGGAGGATCTAAATCAGAGGCTCAGACATATAGGCTGCAGATTCCTCGACTTGCACCATAGGGTGGAGTTTTGCTTAATAGGTCAATGGTCCAGTACACACAGGAAGTAGTTACACAGGTAGCGGGGGTTGTTTTGAGGGGACTGGGAGTTTTTTTAGATTAGAGGGTCTTGGGAAGCTACAGAAAGGGCATCAGTCTAAAAGGATGCAGGGCAAACAAAAGACAAGGGCAGACCTAACAGCAATCAGTAATGTAGTTGCAATTTGTCGTGGGTGCATTGGGAAAGAACCAGAGCTCCAAGCACTGAAGCTCAAATTGTTATACATAAGGTAAGCTGGCTAAAGCCGAAGACAAGTTTAGGTGAAATTTTTACAGAGGACATAGACGTGTTCAGAAAGAACAGTTTAAATATAGTTGTTGGTGGAGCATTTATTGCTGTCAGAAATAGTTTACATTGTAGTGAAATTAAAGTATACAGTTCCTGTGAGTTAGTATGAGTAGAGGTTATAATTGACAGCCACAGTAAATTAATAATTGGTTCTTTTTACTAATACCCTCCCCCGACTCAGATGATACATTTGCTGAGCAGTTCAAAGACACCTTGAATCTCATTTCAAATAGGTACCCCAGTTATGTACTCTTGATATGTTGGTGAAAATACATGTTTAAAGCTGGTGGTAGGCATAAAACAACATGCAAAATCATACTTCATGCTTTCTCAGAAAATTATTTTGAACAATTAGTTCAGGAACCCATTCAAAGTGTAAATTGTTGCAAAAACATACTTGACCTCTTAGCAACAAATAATCCTGAGCAAATAGGGAGCATTATAATGGGTACTGGAATTAGTGACCACAATGTCACTGTAGCAAGATTGAATATCATAACATCCAAATCCATCAAAGATAAACAGAAAATGTATCTATTTAAAAAAAGCAGATAAAAATTCATGTGATGCCTTCCTAAGAGACAGTCTTCACTCCATCCAAACTGACTATATAAGCACAGACCAGATGTGGTTCTAATTCAAAGAAATAGTATTGATGGCAATTGAGAGATATATCCCAAATAAATTATAAGAGATGGTACTGATTGCCCAAAGTACACGAAACAGGTCAGAACACTGTTTTAGAAGAAAAACAAAAAGAGCATGTCAAATTTAAAAGGATGCAAAATCCCCAAGATTGGTGAAGTTTTACAGAGCTTGAAGTTTTGCATGATCTCCTTAATAGTTTCCACAATGAAACTCCATCTTAAAATCTGGAAGAAAACTCAAAGAGATCCTGGTCATATGTAAAGTACACTAGTGCACGATGCCACGATACCTTGACTGCAGGACAGCAATGGTACTGTTATTGATGGCAGAATCACTGAAGCAGAATTACTAAACACAGTTCTCTGAAATTCCTTTACCAAAGAAGGCAAAGGAAATATTTTAGAATTTGAACCAAGAACAACTGCCAACATGAGTAACTTAGATGTAGATATCCTCGGTGTAGCAAAGCAGCTTAAATCACTTAATAAAGGCAAGGCCTCCAGACAAGACTTCTTACCACACAGGTTCCTTTCAGAGTATCCTGATACTATTGCTCCATACTTAGTAATCAAATACAACAACTCACTACTTGAAAGATCCTTACCTAAAGACTGGAAGGTTGCACAGGTCACACCAATACTCAGGAAAGGAAGTATGAGTAATTTGCTGAATTAAAGACCCATATCACCAATGCTGATTTAAAGTAGGATTTTGAAACATATATTGTGTTTGAATATTATGAATAACCTCAAAGAAAGCGGATTATTAACAAACAGCTGACAAAAATTCAGAAAATATTGTTCTTGTGAAACACAACTAGCTCTTTATTCTTATGAAATAATGAGTGCTATTGACAGGGGATATCAAATTGGTTCCAGATTTTTAGATTTTCAGAAGGCTTCACACTGTTTCTCACAAGCAACTGAGTCTTGAGGGCGGCTGATCTTCAGCAACCACATTTAAGTTTTAATGAAGGATAAAAACAGCCAATTGGTTGCACAAATTTTATTGCATTGACCTCATTTTGATATCAACTATGGATATGTCATAAGAATAATTTACAGTTACCTATGACGTTTTCTTAATCCACATACGAGAACAACAACCACATTAAAAACCTTAAGTAGCACTAGAAGTATTAAAAACAGAAAAAGTATTACTTACACAGATTCATATTGCATGGAAACATATTAAAAACATATGAGCTCAAGTGCTCAAGTCAAATAAATAAAAGTTATTTTGTGTAGCTAACACTAAAACCACAAGTACAGCATGGCATTAGGACTGACATCATACCAAAAGGTTCGTCAGCTGATTAGGTCTCTACATGGAAACAGAGCAGTGCATGCCACCTATGGAGTGTGAATAGTGTAGAGCAGCACAAATGAAGGAAACAATATAATAAATGAAAATAATTATAACAAGAGACCAAGCTTAATAACAGAAGTATAAAGACACGTAATAAATGAAATATAAAAGAAAATGCTTTAAAATGAAGTAGCAGTTGTACACACCATCTGTCCTGTGCAGATAGCATTAAAGTGCTTAAAATGAACAGGATTAACATAGTAGGAATAAACAGCTATGGAAAAAATAAAAACAATTAAATGGGGAGGTAAATGATGTTTGAGAATTGTGTGTAAAGATCTTCAGCCAAAGAATGACAGTATGTCAAATAGTTCTGAATGACAGTTTAAAGCCAAAAACAAATTTTTATTTCACAAATGTAGCTGCTGATTAGACCATCATTAACAGACATATGCTTCAAAAATTTCCAGTTCCTCAAGAATAGCGAGCCTACAACATCAATTTTCTTTACACAGGTAGTAACTTCATCGACTTCCTTTGCTTTGTGGCCTGTAATTAATAGAAAATGCAACATCCATATATTCTTTTCCAGCAGATGATGAATTCTGTAGGAAATAGCCTGTAAGTATGGTAATGAGAATATTTTTTGCTTTTGTTGCTGTTATTATTAGCGATGTTGCCTAAACAAGTGACTCTGTTGATAGTTTTTGCTTTGAAAATATTATCAACTAAGGAAGGTTCACAACCATTATTAGCTACTATAGTTCAGATTCAAGTTTTTCAGGTAATGAATGTGTTGAAATAACCCAGCAAACATATGAAAGAAAAATGGCTTTTTATGAGATTGGGGATGTGAAGATCTGGGAGGGTAAAATCTGGTTTGTACTAATTCTTTTCAGAAAATAGCAAAAGAGATCTTATCATTAATTATAGCTTGAGTAAGATCTAAATAATCAAGTTGATGACTCAGTTTCTAGTTCATAGGTGAAGTTAATTTTTTTCACTATGTTCATTAAAAATCTTAAACAAACAATCAGTTCCTCTATTGTCTATTAGGTCCACTGTAAATGGTCAGAATATAACCTACATACCTAAATACCATCGAATACCTAGATCTGCAGCTGAATAATTTCGGATAAAACTTTTCCTCCAGTGAATTAATGAAGATGTCTGCTAGAATGTCTGTCACTGCAAGGCTGTCAGGTTGTCAGTACATTTTCCCAGTGAATTTAAAGTAGTGTATTTCATTACTATTTTGAGCAAATGAATAAGATCAGTAATTTGTTCCTCAGTAATTCATTTTCTAAAGCACATATGTTATTTTCTACGACGCTGATGATTGATTGAACTGAGACATTGGTATATAAGTTGGTAATATCAAAAGAAAATAATTTTGTATCTTCACTGCATTCTAAGTCCTTAATTTTAGTTACTTGATTGGTTGGTTGGTTTTGGGGAAGGAGACCAGACAGCGTGGTCATCGGTCTCATCGGATTAGGGAAGGATGGGGAAGGAAGTCGGCCGTGCCCTTTCAGAGGAACCATCCCGGCATTTGCCTGGAGTGATTTAGGGAAATCACGGAAAACCTAAATCAGGATGGCCGGACGCGGGATTGAACCGTCGTCCTCCCGAATGCGAGTCCAGTGTCTAACCACTGCGCCACCTCGCTCGGTTTAGTTACTTGATTAAGACTGTTAGTGATCCAGTAATTATTTTGAAAAAACAAACGACTTTTTTAAATTTGTTGTAAAGAAGTTTTGCAAAATCATGATACATGCTGTTCATTCAGTTCACAATTGGACAGAACAGAGTATTTTATTTTGTGCATTCTGAACTGTTAGAGCAATTTTGGAGTCTCTGGATTCATATTAATTAGCTGTTTCTTTTTTTTTATGGTATGGTTTGAGCAAGTTCCTGGCGTCACCAATAGCTGATCTAATGCCTTTATGCAAAGCAGGGGTCAGGTCTGCACTCAGTTCTGAACCACTGTTTTTCTCAAAAAACTTTTTAAAGTTTTTGTTACATATCTATGCTTACTGGCAACAATTAAAGCATTACCCTTGCCTGCTTTGTTATGAGGGTTTCATTTTTTTCCAGTTTACCATTAAAGTTTTTAATTAATTCTGTATCATTATTAAAGGAATTGACTGATAACTAAATTTTTGTTGAAAATGTTGTAGTATACATCACAGGCCACCCTTATTTCATGAGAATTTCCCATTTTAACACCATCAAGACCAATCTTAAGATTTTCAATCATATTTTGAACCACATTTTGGTCTGACACATTTGGCATTACATCATACTTTAACACTTCTTCTAAAAGGAATGTTTCTTCCTGTGTAAAATCTATTTCAGTGTTCCAGAATGAGATTTTCACTCTGCAGCAGTGTGTGCATTGATATGAAACTTCCTGGCAAGTTAAAACTGTGTGCCGTACCGAGACTTGAACTCGGGACCTTTGCCTTTCATGGGAAAGTGCTCTACCAACTGAGCTACCCAAGTACAACTCATGCCCCATCCTCAGAGCTTTACATCTGCCAGTACCTCGTCTCCTACCTTTCAAACTTCACAGAAGCTCTCCTGTGAACCCTGCAATCTTATTCAAAATCATATTAAAATTTTGTGATCTGACTTTTGAAATCTACTTGTACCAAACACTTCTTTCAGGGATAAAACACATCTAAGCTTAGCCTATCTCTTTTCATGCCTACTGTAAATAACATTTTTACAATTACTTAATCTGCTGTTTTATAGATAACTGTAAATTATTCTGATGAAAATACTCTTAGTTAGTACTGAAACCAGGTCAATGCAATAAAATGTATACAACTGGTTGACTGTTTTTATTCTTCATTAAAATTCTAACCAAACTGTGTGCATCAGAATGTAGTCTCAGTTGGGCTACTGGTTTTGTGATTTCCTGTCAGATGATCAAAATCAATTGCAAAATGATTTAGATAAGATTCTGTATGATGCAAATAGTGGCAACTAACTCTAAATAATGAGAATTGTGAAGCCATCAACATGAGTACTAAAAGGACTGTGCTAAATTTTGATTACACAATGACACACAAAAATTTAAAGGCTTTGAATTCAACTAATTCTTAGGGGTTACAATTACGAATAATTTAAAATGGATTTATCACACAGATAATACTGTGGTGAAAGCAAACCAAAGACTGAGATTTACTGACAGAAAATAAAACTTAGGAAATGCAAGATGTTTACTAAAGAGACTGCCACACAAAGCTAGATTGTCCTCTTCTGGAGTACTGCTGCATGATGTGGGATCTGCATCAGATAGTATTGATGGAGGACATCAAAAAGCTTTGAAGAATGGCAGCTCATTTTGCATTCTTATAAAATTGGGATATAATATGCAAATTGGGATGGCAATCTTTATATTAAAAAAAAGGAATTTATACTTGCAGCAAAATTTCCTCATGAAATTTCAATCAACAGCTTTCTCCTCAAATATGAAAATACTTGGTTGTGCCCTCCTATACAGGGAGAACTGATCTTCAGAATAAAATACAAGAAATCACAGCTTGCATGGAAAGATTTAAGAGTTTGTTTCTCCCGCATGCTGTTTGAGAGTGAAACAGAAGAGGAATAGCTTGAAGGTGGTTTGATGAACTCTCTGCCAGACACTTAATTGTGAGTTGTAGAGTAATCAGGTAGATGTAGATGTGCAACCACCATGGATCAGTGCAAGAATTAATATCATCAATTTTTTTTCTTCCAAATCCAAGCCAAATTTCTGCACTTTATCTGAGATGGCACAAATACAAGAATAGGTGTTTCTGACAGACTTGAATGCACTATTTTCAGGTGTTAAGAATTATAAAATCAGAAGTGTCTATGTTGATATACATGGCGTAATATACTGACAAAATTTGGTGTGTTAATTGGGCAACCAGACCATGCAATAACAAATTTTTATGTTTCCAGTGCCTATTAACTTTTATTAAATTAAATTACATGAAAAATCTCTCATGAAAATTTTTTTCACAAAACATTGTATCACGATGGAAAATTGCAGGATCCTACCTCTATCAGTTCAGAAGCAATGGACTGTTAAACTTGAGAAATTTTTCCAAGCATTTCTAGTTTTCAAGAGAGCAGCCCTTTTGAAAATAGCTCTACTACCTACAGTAAGCTACAGGCTGAGGCAAGACTTGGCAGAGTTCATGCAGATCCCTTAGATATATTCTGTATACATTTCATCAAAACTGGATATAGTTGCACTTGGAACCATAAGCTATTTGACATGGAATGATCATTATGAATTATAATAAGTGTGCATGACAGATGTATATGGATATTCTGCATAACTTTCATTCTTGACATAAAATAGGCAATGGATATATAAACTTAATCATTACATTTTGAATTTTGTCTTGTTATCTAAGAATACACATTTTAATACACTTTCACAGTACATATTCACTATATTCAGTACCTGAAACAGCACATTATCAACTTTGTTTGATGATAATTCTTCCATACAACATACTGCATCAATGATGCAACCTGTTTAACAACATATTTTAGATATATCGTCCAATAAAGTATCTAGATGTATAAATATAGCAATCACCACAAAGATAGATTATAGTGCAAGATTTTAAGAGCTGTAAATATTTGACAAACCTTTATGGCAATAATCACTTCTTTTTCTCTATAATATGCTGCTGCAGCTCTGCCACTAAGGCCACCTCTGTACACAGGACCACCTTCAACATTTAGTCTCATGACTTGAATAAGTGGTGGAAAGTCAAACACACTGTCATCACTGCAATCACTGGCCTATATAGGAAACAATAAGACGACACATAAGAAAAAAAACCAATGCTAATATTCCAAATTTTTCTGGTTTCTCTAAGAACTGCTCTTTAATATATTGCTATGTACAATAACGAGCAATTTAACTATGCAGCTATCTAGTTGGGGTCACTTCTTTCATTCTGATGATGGTGCCAAACCAAAATAAAAATTTTATTGCTCAATCAATAACAAATAAAGTCATTTAATTTACAGCACAAGACTTGCCAAAATTTATAATTATCTTATTAAAGTACTATAGGTACTGGAGCATTTGTTGCAGCTTAATACAAAATACTGAGTTATGGAATGTGATTTAGATGTATTTATGACAACCTGCTTCAGAGAGTTCTGCTTATCTGAGAACATGTTCTGGGAAATCAAGTATAGCTTTCCCCAAGTCACTCTATGATACAGTAAAATTCTCTGTATCTGGTCCACATTGCTGAACGGTTTTGACTGCAAGGGCAAGTACTTATTCATTCCACCCTCTCCCAGCATGCTTGTGTGATGTCACCTTTATGGGTCAATTATTCTAAAGCAATAATAATTGTTTCTATAATAACTTTACCATGACTACATCATAATACATGAGTAGTGATAACATTTGGTAAATTTTCGATATAATGAAGTAAATATTTTTGTAGTTGTTGCATTTTTCAGTTTTTAAGGGCAGCAGGAAAGAAAGGTAGAAAGGCCAAATTTGGCAGGAATGTGCAATTTTACATATAAAATGTTTTCATTAGGTTTATTTTTTTTAAAGATTCACAATACTGAATGAGAAATTTTGGTAAAAGCTATTCTTAAACTACCTTCTCACATTTTTTTCTACAGAGGTTTATGAAATTTTTTAATTTTTAAAGTAGATTTAATAAAAGTGAAATGTTACTGAAAATGTGACTTAAATGAGCTATATAGATGAAAAACGTTACACGCAACAAATTCTATAAACTTGCTAAAAAATTTGAAAGTAAAACAGAAACTGTCTTATTTTTTACAGCAGCTATTGTATTATCAATATGATGTACAATAATGAACATGTTTTATTTGCTTCTTATAAATTATTAATGTGCACAAATTATTAATTGGAAACAAAAGAAAAAGTGCTAAAATTAAGCACTGAGAAAACATTTCTGTACAAGAACTGCATTTTTTTCTTTTATAATTGTACTTTCCATTTCCTTGCTTTGAGCAACACAAACTCATTGATTATGTCACTGAAGTCAAATTCAGCAGCTGTCATATTCTATTGACAAGACAGCTGAATCTGACAGTCTGCTTCATCAGTACTCAACCTTAAGGAGTTTATCACCTTTAATATCCTGAAACTGTGTTACAAGATGCTGCAGTCACTAGAATTTTCATACATATCCTCAAAGCTATTTTAATGTAATTGGGACAGCTAAAAAAATTTGCTTACCAAGTGGTGGCAGGAGAATACAGTTATAAAAAGAGCTTTTGGAGCCAGTGGCTCTTTCTCCTGGCAAAATGGTTGAAGGGGAAGGAAGAGAAGTGAAAGTACTGGAGAGATTTAGGAAACAGGGTAGAGTTAAAAAATTTCACCCGGAACCCCAGGTCAGGTGAGACTTACTGGATGGGATGGGTGGCTTTTCTAAACTCTACTCCTCCTCCTCCTAAACCTCTCCAGTCCTTTTTTGACACCCCTCTTCCTTCCCCTTCAACCCTTCTGCTAAAAGAAGGAGCCACTGGCTCTGAAAGCTTGCAAACATAAAACCTGTTTTTATATGTGTGTTCTCCTGCAGCCACTTGGTGAGTAGATATACCACAGTAGTAAATAAGTTATAAATTGTATAAACTTTCTATGAAAAATTGAAAGTAAAACCAAAATTGTCTTATTTTTTATGGCAGCTATTGTATTATTAGTATGATGGGATCCCCATCCCATCTGGTAAGTCTGCCCTGACCTAGGGTTCTGGGTGACTTTTCTGAACTCTACCCCTTTTCCTAAACATCACCAGTCTTTAAATTTACCCCTCTTCCTTTCCCTTCAACCCTTCTGCCAGAAGAAGGAGCCACTGGTTCTGAAAGCTTGCATACATTAAACCTTTTTTTAATGTGTGTTCTCCTGACGCTGCTTGGTGAGTAATTTTTATCTATCCAATTACATTATAATGTCAAAAATTGATTATTTTCATTCTCAGAGTTACATTATTATGAAAAGGAAAGTTGATACTCACCATATATCGGAGATGCTGAGTCGTAGAGAGGCACAAAAAGACTAAAATAAATCTTTCGGCCATTAAGGCCTTCGTCAACACACACACACACACACACACACACACACACACACACACACCTGCAGCAATGGAAACCACACTGTGAATTAGTCACTGTCTTCACCCATCCAGCCCTTTCCCTGTTCCCATTCCAGTACTACCCAGCCATCATTCCACCATCACACTCAGTCTTTTTACTTCTCTCCTTTTCCGCCACTCCCCCCCCCCCCCCCCCCATCTCACCCCTGCCCTCCGTTTAACCTGCTTCACTACTTCACTGTCTGCCACCCCCACCATACTAACCCTCCCCCTCCCAACCCCAGCCTCCTCCTTACCCCCACCCAGTGGCCACTCCCATTACGCACTGGTGCTGCTGCTCACAGTGTGGTTTCAGCTGCCTGAGACTGCAGTCGTGTGTGTGTGTGTGTGTGTGTGTGTGTGTGTGTGTGAGAGAGAGAGAGAGAGAGAGAGAGAGAGAGAGAGAGAGAGAGAGAGAGAGAGAGAACTGTCAGTGCTCTTCATCAGTGCTTCCTAATGGAATTTGAAACCACTATTTTGTCAACCAGCTCAGATGTATCGATATTTCTGCTACATTTGGCACCAAAACTGGTATATAATTTTCAAAATATGTTCTATACATCCACAGCTTGTTCAAGAACATTTTTACACACAAGCTAACTTATCATTTGATGACCCCACTCCCTCCCCTTTTCTCTCATACACTTTCACCCTTGTCAGTTTTCACTACTAACTATGATGCATAATTGTGACAGAAATTCTTGCCCTTGGGCACCCTAATTGTGATATATTCTACTGCTTCTAGTTGTTATATATCCTGCACAGAAATGTTAGAACTGCCCCTCTTAGCTTGGCATCTCACGCAGTGGTTGTGTCACTTGAACTTTAAACAGGCTCTGTAGAATTCCCATTAAAGTAAGATAAAATGGTGGGTTATCTGTATGATCTGTTTCCCATTTAACTTACTATTCTATCAAATACTTTGAAGCACTCTGGCTTCAACAGTTTCACTCCAGCCCTCACTTACCAGAAAAATCAGAAACCCTCAGTCAACTAGCATTTGTACCTCAGCCCTGCTTGCCAGTCTCCGAGATCCCACAATACCATAGTGAAGTATCAGCAGAAACTCCATGTTGAACACAGCTGGCTGTATAAGCAGCAGCTGTATGAAACAAGCACACTATTGACACTTAACTTGAGAGACACTTGTTTGATAGTAGTCATTTCTTTCTTCTACTTGGAAAAACTGATACTGTGGCAACAGTGTGCATTTACAGTCTCAAGCCAGGAACACAAGGGGCAGCAGAACTCTTGTACATATCCTGGTTAATCCTTACCGTCTTTTTCTCATTCTGTTTCTGCACATCCTCTGTACCTGTGTTGTTGGTGGATCCCTATCTCACCATGGACTCAGTGCAGCCAAGTGTGTGATACTTTTACTGGGCTTCACTCATGACAAATCCACTTTCAACAAAAAATTAAGTTCACTCAAGATCCAAAGGGGAAGGCAATAATCAATTGTAATAATGAGAATGGGTATGATTACTAGAGACAAGTAAGCGCTAGCTGTTTTGGGTAGGGAGAACAAAATCTGCCTTTTCACTACAAGTGAATGAGTCTGGTTACTTAAGAGAAGCATCTCCATGCATCTCTGATCTCTGCCTCAGAAATACTAAACCACTGTTAAATTTTTGTAGTGAACAATATGGGACTTTGATTTCAGAATAGGAACCAAGTTGAGTGAGTTAATCTGAATTACTACTAACTGTTTTTTTTCTGAAATCCAATCCTTGTTCAACACAGAGTGACAAGTGGAGTTAGTTACTAGAGAGTGAGTAATTTAGATCATTATAACAGTTCTCTAAAATCCACTTTAGAGTGAGCAATAATGACTGAGCACTAATGACTGAACATTGCTGACAGTAACTCTCCATGCAACTTTTCATTACTATGTAAACTGTGGCACTAGTGAGCTCTAAAAGACAGTTCTTGCAAAGGAGCTTTTGTATTAAACTGATTTTAAACCAGTTACAGTGGTGGAAAGGTCTTGGTTACTATAAATGCAATTGAATCATCTAATATAAAAATATTCTCCTCCTTCACACATTTTTAGTTTACAGCTGCTGAGCTGGCCTCTATTGATACTCTGACATATTATAGCATTTGAAAAGCATTAGTTGAAATAATGTAGGCATTGTAGATGTTACAGTTCTTTTGTACTTTTCCTCAGACAGTTACAAAATGCAAGTGTGTTTCTCAGTTTGTGTCCTCAATACCATAGCTACCAGACAAGGCAGAGAATAATCTATCGTTTTTCATTTTTGATACATGAAAATGATGTGACAGCAGTGATATATTATCTTCAAGTGAGTATCTACTTGATAGCAAAAGAAATGACCTGCAAAATAATACAGAATAATGCTACTTCAGAACCAAGAAACTAAACTGACCGTTACATTGCAGCCAGGTACATGTGATATTACAATTATTTTCACAAAACAATCCATTTTCCTATAGAAATGTGTTAGAACACTTGGTAGACAGTAGTTTTTCCTTCCTTTAACAAGCTTAAAGGGATGTACAGTAGGAAGCCATAAGACAACTTTTTTTCCAAGGCACCTTCTCCAACAGTATGTACTGCCATATAGAGTGAGAAGCACAATTCAGTTTGTAGACGGACAAGTAGTGAGCTGACTCATAACAAACAGAAAGAGAACTGGTAACAACAGTAGGTCGGAGAATTGAACATAAACTGTTCCATCATTTGCAACATCTCTGATAAAATAAAAATTGGCCAATCTGTTTCAAATTCTTTCTTCCACGCATACTCAGTGTGTGGGCTTCAAATCAGTGAGTGTAGGAAGTGACAAAATAAGCCTTATGGAACTAAAAAAAATAGTTTTACTGTGAAATAAAAGCAAATCAATAACCAAAAGTAAGGCAGACTGTACAAAAGTGCACAACTTTGTACATATGTGAAACCAAAATCTGTGGCTGGTAGTAATAAAACACTGTTGCTCCATCCTGTAGATTCTAACATACTTGGACTCTCCTCAGCATACTGTCTACAATGTGTTCAAGATGTTGCAGTTTAAGCATGTCCCACTCCTCAGTGGCAATCTTCAGTTTAGAGTGTCTGTGATGATACACAGCAGGTTTCGGCTGATCCTACGCACATACAACCAGGGGTTATGTCATCAGCTGCTACAGGTTATTCCATTTAGTTGATTTCTGCCTCCTCCTCCTCCTCTTGTTGTTGTTGTTGTTGTCGTCTTCAGTCCAGAGGCTGGTTTGATGATGCAGCTCATCATGCTACTCTATCCTGAGCAAGCTTCTTCATCTCCGAGTAACTACTGCACCCTACATCCTTTGAATCTGCTTAGTGTATTCATCTCTTGGTCTCCATCTACAATTTTTACCCTCCATGCTGCTGTCCAGTACTAAATTAATGATCCCTTGATGCCTCAGAACATGTCCTACCAACTGATCCCTTCTTCTAGTCGTGTTCTGCCACAACTTCCTCTTCCCTCCAATTCTGTTCAGTACCTCCTCAGTAGTTACATGATCTATCCATCTAATTTTCAGCATTCTTCTACAGCACCACATTTCAAAAGATAAGATTCTATTCTCTTCCTGTCTAAACTATTTATCGTCCATGTTTCACATCCATACATGGCTACACTCCATTGAAATACTTTTAGAAAAGACTTCTTGACACTTAAATCTATACTCAAATTTAACAAATTTCTCTTCTTCAGAAACGCTTTTCTTGCCATTGCCAGTCTACATTTTATGTCCTCTCTACCTTGACCATCATCATTTATTTTGCTCCCCAAATAGCAAAACTCATCTACCACTTCAAGTGTCTCATTTCCTAATCTAATTCCCTCAGTATCACCTGATTTAATTAGACTACATACCATTGTCCTTGCTTTGCTCTTGTTGATGTTCATCTGATATCTTCTTTTGAAGACAATGTCCATTTCGTGCACTTCCAGGTCCTTTGCTGTCTCTACAAGAATTGCAATGTCATTGGCAAATCTCAAAGTTTTCACTTCTTTTCCATGGATTTTAATTCATACTCCAAATTTCTCTTTTGTTTCCTTTACTGCTTGCTCAATATATAGATTGAATAACATCAGGGATACGCGACAACACTGTCTCACTCCCTTCCCAATCACTGCTTCCCTTTCATGCCCCTCAACTCTTATAACTCCCATCTGGTTTCTGTACAAATCGTAAATAGCCTTTTGCTCCCTGTGTTTGACTCCTGCCACCCTCAGAATTTGAAAGAGAGTATTCTAGTCAACATTGTCAAAAGCTTTCTCTAAGCCTACAAATGATAGAAATGTAGGTTTGCCTTTCCTTAATCTATCTTCTAAGGTAAATCGTAGGGTCAGTATTGCCTCTCGTGTTCCAAAATTTCCATGTAATCCAAACAGATCTTCCCCAAGATCGGCTTCTACCAGTTTTTGCATTCATCTGTAAAGAATTTGTGGTAGTATTTTGCAGTAGTGGCTTATTAAACTGATAGTTCAGTGATTTGCACACCTGTCAACACCCGCTTTCTTTGAGATTGCAGTTATTATATTCTTCTTGAAGTCTGAGGGTATTTCACCTGCCTCATACATCTTACTCAACAGATGGTAGAGTTTTGTCAGGGCTATCAGCAGGTCTAATGGAATGTAGTCTACTTCCGGGGCCTTGTTTTGACTTAGGTCTTTCAGTACTCCGTCAAATTCTTCGTGCAGTATCATATCTTCCATTTCATCTTCATCTAAGTCCTCTTCTATTTCCATAATATTGCCCCCACACATATCGCCCTTGTGTATCTTTTTGTTTGCTTCATTTACTTAACTTTTTTATTTTCTCCTTCTATCAATTAAATCCAATATCTCTTATGTTACCCAAGGTTTTTCTACTTGTTCTCATCTTTTTACCTACTTGATGCTCTGCTGCCTTCACTATTTCATCTCTCAAAACTACCCATTCTTCTTCTTCTTCTTCTTCTTCTTCTGTATTTCTTTCCCCTGTGGTTGTCAGTCATTGCCTAGCACTCTCTCTGAAACTCTTTACAACCTATGGTTCTTTCAGTTTATCCAGGTCCCATCTCCTTAAATTCCCACCTTTTTGTATTTTCTTCAGTTTTAATCTACAGTTCATAACTACTAGATTGAGGTCAGAGTCCACATCTACCCCTGGAAACATCTTACAAATTAAAACCTGGTTCCTATATCTCTGTCTTACCATTATATAATCTGTCTGAAACCTTCCAGTGTCTCCTATGAGATGGTTTTCATGAGGCTGATGCATTATTCTCATACATTATCATTGTGACAGAGAAACCCATCACCAAAATACTGTAGGGTTGGACAGCACACTGGAAAACGCTATCCAGTTACTTCACAGTTCTGAAATTGTCCTTTATGCCTATGAGACATGTCAAAAATCTATACATGAGACCAGCCACCAGTGTGACTGATTCATTTCCCTGTTGCACTTTTGTGATTGCATCTCTGAAATCTTCATTGTTTCCACAGTCTTCTAAGTCCGTTGTCAAGCATCAGACAAATTCTGCTTTGTAGGCAATGGTCGTTAGCTAGCATTGCTCCATATTGATTTACACTTCATTTTTTCCCATGGTTCATGGTGCAGCATTTTAATTATCATTACTGTTGAACGTATGTAGTACTTTGATCTAACCACAAGAGGCAGGACAAACACTAGACGTGTAATCCTTGCACAGTACAGCACAATTTCCCAACTGCTGTAATTTCATAATCGGGCAACATGGGACTTGATCATCAAGGACACGACTGGATGATGTAGCTTCTGGGGAAGGATTGTGCAAACACTGCAGATATCCATAGGTGACAGGTGGCAGGATATGCAGTCATGAAAAGAGCTCTTGCAACACCACACTGCCTATCCCCATATGGGTCAGGAAACGAAAGCTGTCATTGCTGAAATTAGTTCCAGGTACTGCCACACCTACCATATTCTACTGACTTGGTCCCTATACCTTCTGTGAGCCCTCTTCAAACCACTTTTCTGGAGTCTGTTGCACTCACCACATGACAGCTGCCCACAGTTCCTGGAAGTCTGTGAAATGAAGTCAATGTAGAGGGTACTTCATATCCCCTAATAGATGGTAATCAGAAGGAGCCAAGTCAGGAGTGAATGTGGCAGTACCTGGAGCACCATTTAAGCGATGGAACCTGTGCTTTTCTGATTTATATGGGGAAAGAGTCTTGTCATGTTAGAAGGGCTCTTTTCATGACAGTGCACAGTCTCTGAACAAGTGCCACCAATTGCCTGTGAGTGCTTGCATATAAGTCACATCGTCCATGCCTGTCCTTGAAATTACACCCTGTTGTCCACTCATGTAATGACAGCAGTTAGGAAATTGGGCTGTACTGTGCAGAGACTACTCTTCTAGCGCTTTTCCTCCCCCTAAGGTTAGACCGAAGTACTTCATTCTTGCAGCTGTAATGATGAGTCAAATGGTGCATCATGAATGATAGGAAAAAATAGCGTGTAAATCAATACGGAATGTCCCTCGTACATGTGTGTGCAGGTTCCCACACTGTCACAACTTCTTGGCGTAAAGCAATGAAGAGCACAGGGCCTAAGCTCACAATGACCCTTAGATGTACACTGTCAGGTTAGAAAGGGAACAAAAACCACATTGTCCCATTCATGATTAGAGACACAGGATGCTCCACTGAACTGCACTAAGGATGAAAGTTTGCTTTTCCCTCTGTTACAGCAGTGGCTGTGCATATCAGTTTCCAACGACCGAAAGAGTATAGAGAAATAGGTTAACAACAACAGCAACAACAACAACAAACACATTGGTAAAAGTTTAGCTAAAGTCTGTGGTGCAATCTTGTGATTGGTCTATTGGCCTGACTGTAGGTAGAGTACAGCCTCTCTTCCCATGATGCTAGAAGGGGGAGGGTGGCAGGGCACATCACTCTGGCTGCCTTTTGCTCCTCGGAAAGATCCCCGATAGTTATTTGATAGCAGGCTGAGTGGTCCTGATACCATCTTGGAGGGACTGGAATGAGGAAAAATCCCCACCCTTATCCAGGATTGAATGCAGGACCTCCAGAGCCACAATCTAGTGCTCTACCCACTAGACTACCTAGCCCACAGTTCGTTACTGTATGTCCTCAAGAATATTATATTTGTAAAAGAGAATGATGAACTAAAGGCAATGACTACAGACATTCACAATTATGACACACAAACCAGATGTGATCATCATAGGAAACTGAGTAAGAAATGAGCTAGAGATCACAGTCCACTTGAAGCTGGAAGACAATACTACAACAGCTTGCTAAAGAATATAAAGCAACTCCTTGGAAATCTGTTTAAAGGAAAATTATTTCATCGACATTTCTAGTTTTGTATACTGCATTTTATCACTTGTGGTAAATGTTCATATAATCATATAAAATGTGCTACCTCTTGTATATATTTATCATATGTATGGTACAATGGTATTGTTGTAAACATACAAAAAATGATGATGTCCAAGACTAAAGTTATTATGGACAAAGATTCTACAGTGATTATGCTAAAGAACTTGCCCCCTTTCTATCAGCAATTTATCGTAGATCGCTGGAAGAACGTAAAGTACCTAGCGACTGGAAGAAAGCGCAGGTCGTCCCCATTTTCAAGAAGGGTCATAAATCAGATGCGAATAATTATAGGCCTATTTCGCTTACGTCAATCTGTTGTAGAATAATGGAACATGTTTTGTGTTCTCGTATTATGACGTTCTTAGATAATACAAATCTCCTTCATCATAACCAACATGGATTCCGCAAACAGAGATCATGTGAAACTCAGCTCGCCCTATTTGCCCAAGAAATTCACAGTGCAGTAGACACTGGCGAGCAGATTGATGCCGTATTCCTGGACTTCAGGAAGGCATTTGATACGGTTCCGCACTTACGTTTAGTGAAAAAAATATGAGCTTACGGAATATTGGACCAGGTTTGTGATTGGATTCAGGATTTCCTAGAAGAAAGAACACAACATGTCATTCTTAACGGTTCAAAATCTGCAGATGTAGAGGTAATTTCGGGAGTACCGCAGGGAAGCGTGATAGGACCTTTATTGTTTACAATATACATAAATGACTTAGTTGACAACATCGGTAGCTCCGTGAGGCTATTTGCAGATGACACGGTTGTCTACAAGAAAGTAGCAACATCAGAAGACTCGTACGTACTCCAGGAGGACCTGCAGAGGATTAATGCATGGTGCGACAGCTGGCAGCTTTCCCTAAACGTAGATAAATGTAATATAATGCGCATACATAGGGGCAGAAATCCATTCCAGTACGATTATGCCATAGGTGGTAAATCATTGGAAGCGGTAACGACCGTAAAATACTTAGGAGTTACTATCCGGAGCGATCTGAAGTGGAATGATCACATAAAACAAATAGTGGGAAAAGCAGGCGCCAGGTTGAGATTCATAGGAAGAATTCTAAGAAAATGTGACTCATCGACGAAAGAAGTAGCTTACAAAACGCTTGTTCATCCGATTCTTGAGTATTGCTCATCAGTATGGGACCCTTACCAGGTTGGATTAATAGAAGAGATAGACAAGATCCAGCGAAAAGCAGCGCGATTCGTCATGGGGACATTTAGTCAGCGCGAGAGCGTTACGGAGATGCTGAACAAGCTCCAGTGGCGGACACTTCAAGAAAGGCGTTACGCAATACGGAGAGGTTTATTATCGAAATTACGAGAGAGCACATTCCGGGAAGAGATGGGCAACATATTACTACCGCCCACATATATCTCGCGTAATGATCACAACGAAAAGATCCGAGAAATTAGAGCAAATACGGAGACTTACAAGCAGTCGTTCTTCCCACGCACAATTCGTGAATGGAACAGGGAAGGGGGGATCAGATAGTGGTACAATAAGTACCCTCCGCCACACACCGTAAGGTGGCTCGCGGAGTATAGATGTAGATGTAGAATAAAGAGCATTATTTTCACATCATAATTTAGAAATTCCTGTTTGGAACAGTAACATTTTTGTGTTACGAAACAATACAGCATATCCTTCAGTGCTGCTAACTTCTTGCAGTAGATATTTCTTAGCTTTAATTTGTTGTAAATTTTCCACATACATGTTTTGTTGATTCGGAACATACAAGTTTAACCTGTGGGAAGGAGCATGAAACTCTTTATTATTCCTAGTTTCATATGTATGGTGGAAACATTTATCTTAAATTAAATTTGGATTTTGGTGCATGAAGCATATTGTAGCATAGCTTTGACAAGAAAACAGCAGCATTGTAGAGCTGTCCTCATCCATGACACTCAGCTACCCTTGGATTACAGATTGTTGGATACAAGGCATACAATTCTTACTCCATAACATCTCGAAAGGTTTCAATAGGACTGAGGTCAGGTAATCTGGTAAGCAAAACAAGTGCCCTTATGTCCACGTTCCTCAAATCATTGTCACACTGTTTGGTAATGATAGGGATGGTACTTTGTCTTGCTTGGGTGTATGAGTTGCTTGCAGGGTGCTGCAAGTGAGTAAATGGATGCACAAGATTATACAGTAGGTTCCTATATCATTTGATGGGGAGGGAACGACAGATGTATCAGGGGCCTCATGTCACCCTGTGTAAACAACCCCTGCATGACAGCACTATTGGGCCTGATGGTCTAAAGGCAAAGCATTTGTCTGGCAGCTGACAGGTCATGGCATTGAATTTCAGTCGTACAACAGATTTTTCAGTCTTCATTTTAACCTAACCTTCACCTCTCATTGATGAGAGGAGTCACCAGAAACAAGTGGTTCAGATTCCATGTTAAACTGTACATTTCCTTTCCCTGGTGGGATAACTGGGGGAGGTCAAAAACATGCAAGTCATCGAAGTGGCATTCGATTGAAAAAATTGCAGCAGGTCATTGAGACACAATAAATTATTATTATTATTATGAGAATATCTACACCTCTTGCCTCCTGTTAAACAACCAAGTGCATTGCCTCATTTGGTTTATAACAAATCTGTGAACTGGTATCGGTATTTTATTAGCATACACTGTGACTCATTATTGAAAGTGAACTTCTCCCTTGCTTCAGTTGCACAATGGTGGCACCCCTGGTGCCCAAGCTAAACTCTGAAATGTGTGCTGTACAGAGAGTGTGCATGGGGCAATTTATTTTATTCCAATTGTGAGGAGGTTGCTCTCTTTCATAAGGCTAACCATGAGTTGTAATTGTCGAGCATTAAACTGGTGATTTTCTCTCCTGTTACCCATTTGTTACAGTCTATGATAGTTGACAGTTACCCCTGCAATTAACACCTTGTTACCTGTGGTAGTTGACGCACAGTGGTGGCTTTCCCAGAAATGAGGTAGTCAGACGACACCTTTGATGGGGTAGCTAGTACATGAGGAGCAAGGAGTGGTATACTAACAGTGAGTTTGCAGACATACACTTGATGTATGGAATAGCTGAGTGCAATGGACAAGCTGCTGGCCACATTTATTGAGGCTCAATTTCTTCTGCAAGGAGCCATGAAACCTCTCATGTACCACGGTCTTGTCGAGTCTGAAATGGATCTTGTCACAAGAATTGTCTGTGCAGCTGCTATAATAAAATAAACTGCTGGTGTGTTCGGGCATGTCTGGCTTTCAATGGTCCATCAGTGTCAGGCATGAGTGGCATCTGATGGTGCAAACTTCAAGCATATGTTGTAACATCAGAGCTGTATTCTTGCTGCAAGTTGTGTGTACTCATCTCCAATAAATGTTTCAAATGGATCATTTTCTTGTTTCCTTTCCAATCTTAGACCTCCACTACCACTTACCACTGATGTTTGCGGCCACAGGTTGTTGTGCAATTCTCAGTCCTCATGATGGGCATGCTGATGGCACCCCCCAGAAGTTTGTCACAAGATTTCTGGGACATGCTGTATATAGTTATATTTGATGATGATCAAAAATCAAAATTTATTCCTGAATTCAACTTAACTGTAATAGGTATAACAGTACTAACTGAAGCAACATATGAAAATTTTTGGTGGACTGGGACTCAAACGCAGATTTCCTGCTTATCGCAAGCAGTTGCCTTTCCACTTAGGCTATCCAAGCACACTCCCTAGAATAACCCAAACTTCCACACGTCACAGACCTATCTATTACTTCTCATAGATTACTAATTCATTTATCCACACATGCACATCTCATGATTCACATGCAGATTTTAGAATCAAGACAATGCGAATATAGCTGCATAGGCATCTGTGGCCAGAGTCAGTCGACATAAAAGTTTTCTGAGTTTGGTACTGCGCCATATTGTATAACACGGTATCATACCGAAAAAGCTTTTATGTCCATGACAATGAGAAGCCACAGACTGTCACTGTCATTTCACTCACAGGCCCACCTCTACTTTATATATGATTCATATATGTGAACAATTTAATTGTCTATGAGAAGAAATAGAAAGGTGTGTGACTCTGAAAGTTTGGGCGAGTCTGGGGAGTGTGCTCAGACAGCCTAAGCGGTAAGGCAACCGCTTGCGACTAGTGGGAAATCTGGGTTCGAGTCTCAAACCGGCACCAATTTCTATGTGGTGCTTCAGGTAGTAGATCTATACCTATTACAGTTAAGTTGAATTGCAGGAATGTTTCAATATTTCAAACTATAGTTTATCATTAAATATAAATATTCCAAGATGTCTCAGAAGACACAGTATCAAACTTCCCTTATCTTAATTGAGTAGTACCATAATGCTCTTTTTTCTCCAACTCTGTTCAGTAACTGTTCATCAGCCACCCTGTCTATCCATTTAACAGTTGACATTCTTGAACAACAACACATTTCAAAAGCTTCAAACTTTTCTGGTCTGTAGTGTTTATCATTCCTGAACGAAGTCAAAAAAACATATACAACTAGGAAACTGTGCAAAGCTGCCAGGGGAAATTCTGGTGAAAGTTGCAGCACTGTCTTCCACTTGGAGTTTTTAACAAACATCAAGAAGGCTATCAATGGCATTGTCACTTCTGTTCCAAACGTTTTTACAAAACTATTCCATTTCTAATAGAAACAACTTTGCAGAATATTCTTTAGGTTGTAACCACTGATGCATTCTTACAAATCACTTAGCAATGGCTATGTGATTTGGAAAAGTTGTTTAAAATTCTCTCTGAAAAAGTTGTTTAAAATTCTTCTGAGGAAGGTATGCCTGAATCCAAGGCTGAAAACTGACTCATTCAAGCACAGTCCTGTTGTGGTGAAACACAATTCCACATGGATCCAACTTTGGTCACTTGCAGGTTTTTTCACAGACTTGTGGGAAGATCAGTTTCAGCTTAACACACTATAGTTTCGACTTACAATACTGGCCACAAGTCTTTACAGTCTCAATACTAATCACCCACAGAGTTGCAAAGCTGTATGCATTGATGAATGCATTTTATTATGTACATTCTGAGTCTCTTGGAGTGGAATCCATGAAGAAAATTTCTGTTCCGTCCTCTGGCACCCACCAGATGGCATCACTTTGTACAGCCCCAAGTCACTAGTTACATAATCAGCAGCTGCAGCTGCTCAGCAAGGCTGATAGCAACAGTCAACTGAAGAAGGCAATTCAGCCAACGGCACTACATTGCTGAGCCTTCCATGTACACCAGTCACTCGCTGGATAACATCAGGTTATGTGGAGAGCTAATGAGCAAGCATCCTGTCACCTTAGCTGGAAGCAGCCAATCATGCAGACTGAGGGTACTCACCCACATGATAATTTAACCAATGCTGCTCGGCGTCAACAGACAATCTACGCTTAGTCCACATCAAGTGCATAGTAAGTTCACAGAGCAAGCGGTCCACAGTTGGAGTCCATGCTAAGTAGCCAGTGAGCTACCATCTATGGCAGTCACCTGTGAATGTTATCACCACCAGTGTAGTGCACCTTCAGGAAGTTATCTCGGAATGTAACTTGGTATATACAAACTTGAAAGAGAAGCTATCAGACATGCATTGTATGTTGCATGTCAAGTTTCAGACTTAGTTACTGGAGCTTACCTATTCCAGTAAGTGCTATTTGTGTTCAATTATACCAGAGTTCTACATTCTGTTTGAGTGTCCTATTAAACACAGTTACTATACTTGAATTATTTATTTGTATAGTTGTCTCCAACATTACACTGGCACAATGATTCTGATATGAAATGCTACTGGACAAATAGCCACATCATTACAGTGGTGCAGTCAGTGTTGATCGCTTTGGTATTGTGGTTCACAGCCTTCACTTCTCCTGCACCTGCTCTGGTACTGAACACTTTCTTGACACTTTTCAAGTGCTTTGCACTGACACTGTGTCTGTCTCCATCATGGTACCTTCTGTTTCTTTTCCACAGTTAGCTGCAGTGCAGTGTGCTTGCTTTGCTCTCTGGGTATTTTGTAAATTGTTTCAGCATTTCCTGTGTGGCCTTTTGCTGGAACTCCAACAGTGTTCTGCTTTCCCCCATGATTGGTTGTGCATTCTGTGCTACGAATTCTTATTGAGTGTGTCTCATTCCAGATGGCAGAACCTGTGGACTTCTCTGTTACCATGTTTACCCTCCTCCAGTCCCTGCAGCTGCTCAGTCCTGGTTGCTGCACCACCTGGATGATGAGATGCACCACAACATTGCTGTTCGGTGTCCATTGCCAGCACTCCCACCCCCATCTGACCTGGTGTGAGACCAATGGACTTGCTATGTAAGCCGTTTGGAATGACAATCTGCTGCTTATAAACTGTTCGGTGATGTATTGAAGCATGCATTTTTCTTGCCTGTTGCTGGTGCTCTTGTATTTGAACACCTTTACCAGATAAGCCACCAATTGAACTGAGTCACAGAGAAACAATGCATAAACTATGCACATATTTTCATGATGATCTCCATGTGGCAGCAGCACACCATAAGTTTTTTCATAAGTATAAACAACATGAACAATTATATACTGAATGGACTGCCTCCTTGCAAGACCTAACATGTGATTGTTAGTTTTGATGGGAAAATTCAAACTGTGCCATGTCCCATGCCAATTTTGTAGTCTTGTTCATGCTCCAGATCCAGGGCTCTAAACTGACTTCCTTCACCAGAACAACCACTATTTAAAAGAACTTTTTTCAGTTGTGTGCTACTGAACAAGCTCAAAGTTGATCAACAGTCATTGGTTGGGTCATCAGTGTGACTTACCCACACCTCAAGCAACAACCCCTTCTCCCCCCCCCCCCCCCCCCCACCCCATTTCTCTGCCTAGTAGGCATTGGCTTGTGTGTCAGGGTCTCAGGACTTGGGCCACGCTTCATCTGCTCATTGCTCACCACTGTGATTTCAAGTTAAGCCATTGGACCAGGAGTCACTGGCTTCAGGTAAACTGTCATTGTCCATCAAATCTTGTACCCAGTGCTTTGTCCACCAGGGCAGTCTGTCTTGTCCTTTCTAATGCCTGAAATGCATGTTTTGCTACAAATGAGGTCACAAAGCTGAAGTGTGTTTACAAAAAAATGCATCACACTGATCCTTCCATTGTTAAAAGTGATCCAGTGTTTTTGGCTTGGGAAACTGATTCTTATACCGATGACTCTGAAAATAAGGCGTTTTAAATTCATTTACAAAGATATAATAGTGACACTGCTCAAGATATTTGCTCTACTGTAAATTCTATTACACATAATGGGGATAATGATACAACTATTTGTTCTCAGGTCGATTCTACTTAAAATAACTTGGCCTTAGCTTCTACACCCTTTCATGATGTAATTTTTGTGAATTTGGACACTGATGGACATATTGTTAAATTTCAAACAGGTTTTTGGTCTTCCAAGTCTATTGTTACTGTGGATACTTATGCTTTAAATTGTCTCTGTCAAAAGCATGATAATCATGAAGTGCCACACTGCAGTAGTTGTCACATGCATGTGCAGTACTTTCAGTCAGCATGCCAGTGCAGATTCTTGTCAGGCACTTGTGCTCATCAACTAACATTTTTGGCCTTGATCTTTCCAACTGTCTGAGTTTTGGTGTCTGTGATTTAAGTGCCCACATCCAGGTCTTGGATGTGGTTGACAGTTGTGCCCCACCACCTCCTTCCCCGCTTGGAATAGACCCACTGGCATCAGGGTATCAGCTCCCCCTCCATTCCATTGGCCCCCTTGAAGATACAACTTGGTTGGTCATTCTGGATGCTTCCACCAGGTACCCAGACATCATCAAACCCAATAGCTGCTCCCACCCTGACATGACCTGAGTGCTTCACTGAATCTAGGCAGTGGATGGCATTCCTCACCCAGCTGCATCTAACTCCAATGCTCACTTATGCTGTGGGAACCTTCATCATTCAATGAGGTCGACTACATATGTTCTACTATGGCATCTCAGACAGACGCACCTGCAGCCTTCCCCATTTGTCTTCAGCCTCATTGCAGAGTCCTTCTGCCATTGTTCTTCAGGTGAACACTTCTATTCATTTCAGCTCTCCTTCCACGTTCTCTTCCCTCAGGGCCACGTCATCACTATGAGGGTCTTGTGAGCTCAACAGACTGCACCTTCCATCTGGGTCTTCACTCTACTGCCATGACATTCCTGGTGCTCCCAACTACCCCCTCTCCTCCCCTCTTTGCTATGACAGTGACTCGTCTCAGCTTCCTCATCAGTACTGCATGTGGGGCAGCCTGAGTGAACCTGTTGCTCTTCCACCACTGATCTACACTCACTCATGCATCAGTCGCTTTGGTCCATCTCCATCTAAGAAACCTTTTCAATTCCAGGTGCCATTGTCCTGTATTCCAGCAGGGGAGAGGGGAGGAGGAGGAGATGTTTCACTGCTTCACTGTCTGGACACAGCAACTTATTATATCAGTCAAGGACAGATGGGCGTTACCCCAGTCACAGGTCTGGATCATGCTGATGGTGCTTCATTTCCATTTGCTCGCGGGGGAGGAATGTTATGTCCTCCAGCACCTTCTGAACATCAGTTGCATGGCACAGAGTCATTGGTTGCATAATCATCATGTGCAGCTGTTTGGCAAGGCTGATGGCTGTGGCTGCCCCAAGAGTGCCTTGCAGCTAACAGAAATACATTGTCATGCCTTCCATAAAAGGCAGTCACTCACTGGATGACATCCAGTTATGCAAAGAGCCAATGAGAAAGCAGCTTGTCATCTCAGCTGGTGGCAGCAAATCACATGGACTGAGGGAATTAATAACCATGATAATTTAACCAGCACTTCCGGCACTCAACAGTCAGACTATGCTCAGTCCAGAGTGAGTGCATGGTGCAAGCAGTCTTCAGTTGGAGTCCAAGCAAAGAAGCCAGTGAGCTACCATCTACAGCAGTCATTGGAAAGCAGTGCCACTGCCCAGTGCTCTGGGCCTCCAGAAAGTCATCTCTGCCAGTGCTCTGGGCCTCCAGAAAGTCATCTCAGAATATAACTTGGTAGGTATTGACTTGCAATAGGAACTATTAGTTTAGTTGCAGGATTAGTTATTGGAGGTTACCTGTTCCAGGAAGTGCTATTTTTGTACAGTTATACCATAGTTCTGCATTCTGTTTGAGTTTTCTAATAAAATGTAGTTATTGTACTTTGGTTGTTTATTTGTGTAGTTTTCTCTGAAACTGCACTGCAGCAGTCACACTGTCATGACTTGCAGCTGGATAGATAACTGCATCATGACAACTTCAGTATTCAAGCTGTGCGATTTTGAATTAAAGTCTTAATTCTATGTCAGCAGTCTCCATCTTCATTTTCAGGGGTAAAACTACTGACTCCCAAGACTGGCATAGAGTTCTGTTAATACCAGTGAGACATCAGACCATTTCACGGGAGGACCAGAATGACAGTACTGCAGGAATGCAAGTTAGACAACTCCTGGTACTTCCTGTCTGCCACAGAAATGAATAACGTCTTGTGGCGCCTACATGACACATAAAACTGTCACTCCCATATACCATTCAGCATTAAGCACCCTTATCTGTTTTCTCTCTGTGTCCAAAGTCCACCCCGCTGTATTTTGATGTGTGAAACCCTGATTTCTCTTAAAATTATTATAATTCAATCTCATTTCAGTCATCTCTTTTAATCGCATTGTTATCTGTTAAAGAATGGGCAAAACCCTCATATTTTCAAATTTTATTTTATGGTCATTTTCTACTGAGTGCACAGCTGCTGCCAACTTCTCCAGTGCCCAATTGTTTTGCATAGTGCATGTATTTAACAAAATGTGAATTGTAAAATCCAAATAGATGCTGTCAGGTTCACTGGGAAAATACACATCTGGCACACGAAGACCTACACATTTTTTAGTGGGAGAATAATATGAGCAAGCTTTTGGAGGTGGGTTGGACCATTAGTCTCGACCTGTACATCTGCAGCATGCTATCAGATTGACCCTTTCACTGAGTCACAAAATATCCTTCCTTGCACCTGAAAGTATCTGCAATGTCTTCCTGCTGCAAACATTTTCCCTGAAGATGAGTGTCAAACGCTGATGTTCATAATGCAGATGGCAGCCATAAAAGATGAACTTTGCTCTTTGAGCAATAATCTCCACACAGCTTTTTTGTGTGTGAATTTCTCATATATGTAAATGACCTTCCGTTTAATATACAAGAAGCAGAATTAGGTTTCTTGGTATTTTAATCAATCAAAACATGCATACACCAACAGAGGAAATGGTAAATAATGTTCTCAAAAGCATTACTAAACGGTTTTCTGTGAATGGTCTCACTTTCAACTTAAAAAAGGCACAACTCAATCAGTTCCATACATCTAGAGGTACTACGTACCAAAGGTAAGTTTAACACACGTTGAGGACATAGTAATTACGACGGACACTTCCAAAATTTTAGCTATTCATGCTGATAAGAATTTAAACTGGAAAAATAGTTTTTGGAACTCATAAAATGATTTAGTTCAGACACACTTGCATTTTGAAGCATTGAAAATATTGGAAGAGAGAAATCAGTAAGTTGACACTTTTGCATACTTTCATTCGATAATCTTGTGTGGAATAATGTTCTGAGGTAAATCATCTTTCTTTCGAAAGTCTTCCTTGCTCAAAAAAATACTGTAATAATAATAAGTGGTATTCACTCCTGATCATTTTGCAGACAAGCTGAAGAACTTAGGAATTTTGACTACTGCTTCACTGCATATTTCTTTTGTCACAAAGTTTGTTGTAAACAATTTGTCAAAAGGAACAATGATGTACATAATCACACTTCCAGAAGGAAAAAATGGCATTCGTTACTCCATATAAGGTTGTTTTTAGCACAAAAACCACCAAAATTTTTGATCACTTACCCAAAAATATAAGATACATGTTAAACTGCAAAGTTAAATAAGAAAACAAACTGGAAAAGTTTCTCCTTGACAGCTCATCCTGATATGTAGAAGAATTTCTAGTTTTGTAACATGTGAAACATGGTGGGTGGCAACTACTAACCCATATCTGATAGAAAATAAAGCATTTGTAAATGGTCAGCATGAAGCCATATTTTCTTATAAATGTGTATTGTTAATATAAAATCACTTGTTCCACATCATTATGATTGACTGTACAAATGAGCCACAGAACATGAAACTAAATAAGTAATTCAGGTACAAGTCAGTGTGAGTTGGCTTCCCATACGCAATATGACCTTACAATGCTGAATATTCAGGGAAAGTTTTTGATTAAGTTCCTTAAAACTGAAGGTGAAATTTGTTTACATTCTCATTTGAGCATGCCAAACACCTTTTTTTCTGAAGTGCTAGTCTAGCAAATTATGCAGGGACCTTATGTGACGTTTGGAAAGTAGAAGACAGGTACCGTCAGAAATAAAGTGGTGATGATGGGCCATGAATCATAGCCAGGTAACTCAGTTAGTGAGAGTATTACCCACGAAAGGCAAGTTTACAAGTTTGGGTTACAGTCAGTCTGTTTGTTTGTTTTGTTTTAGGGCACAAAAAACAACTAAGGTCATAGGCGCCCAAGTCAAAACTACAGAACCCAAACACAGAGACAAGGGAAATGATTATATGTCAGTCCAAATGGATAGAATAGGAGACATCTAAACAAGGCACGTGGAAAAAGGGCTAAAAAACCATACAAAAATGGAGATCCAAAATTAAAAATTAAATGGCCTTCACCATACTGCTTCGGCGGATAAAAAGTAAAATGCAGGCAACAGCCTGCATGTCATTTGCTAAAACAGCTGACAAATCAGATGGAAAACCCAAGATGGAATGTAAATTAGTAAAAAAAGGGCATTCCAGCAGGTAGTGGTAGACAGTTAAAATTTGGGCACAATGTGTACAAAGCGGTGGGGCAGTGCCATTGAGCAAATGACAATGGCTAAAAAGGCAGTGTCCAATACATAGCCAAGTTAAAATAATCTCCTTCTGCCAGAAGGGCCAAGAGATGGTCATCCAAGGCGCCAGGAGAGGCTTAAGAAGCTGAAGCTTATTCCTGTGAAGGGAGGACCATTGGCGACGCCAAAGGGACACCACCGCCTGACAGATGGCAATGCACAGATCATCAGAGGGAATAGAGATACTCACGGGCTGTGGTAAGAGGACTGCAGCCTTGGCAGCAGTGTCAGCAGCCTCATTTCCTGGCAGATCAACATGACCATGGACTCACAGAAACATGACATTGGCTCCACCAAGCGTGAGCAAATGACAGTTTTCCTGGACCCGCTGTACTAAGGGATGAGCAATGTACAGCGCACAGAGACTTTGGAGGGCGCTGAGTGAGTCTGAGCAGAGGACACAATTGGGAAGGATGTATCGCCGGATGTACTCCACAGCCCGATACAAGGTGAAAAGCTCAGCTGTAAATACTAAGGAGTGGGCCAGAAGCCGATACTGAAAGACACAGGTGCCAATGACAAATGAACACCCGACCCTACAGTCAGTCCGAGAGCCATCAATGTATACAAAGGTACTATCACTAAGTTCCATGTGGAGGCCAAGGTTAACATGGGCCATTTCGCGAAGCCATGGGGGTTAAGGGTTCACACCCATGGGGAAAGTTGCAGGTAGCATGAAGTTAAGCTGCCATAAGAAGTGGCGAAAGTGGACGCCAGGAGGTAACATGGAAGAGGGACGAGCCCCATACTGATGATCTACGGAATCATTAAAGAAGGAGGCATAGGAAGGGTGGCCATGCATGGCAGACAAACGGGATGCATACCCGCTGAGGCGAAAGTCACGGCGGTAGGACAGCAGCTTCAGCATACATACAGACTCTCAACCGGGCTGGTGTAAAAGGCACCTGTGGCCAAATAGATGAGACTATGGTGGATAGTGTTGAGACAGCATAAAAGGGATGGGCATGCAGATGCATAAACAAAGCACCCAAAGTCGAGTTTTGAACGGACAAGGGACCGGGACAAATGGAAGAGGGTGATTCGATCGGCACCCAAAGAAGTACCATTGAGGACACGGAGACATTGAGGGACTGTGTTGCCAGGTAAGAGGCATGGGAGGACCAAGAGTGTTTCCCACTGAGTATGAGACCCAGGAATTTCATAATGTCAACGAACTGAAGGGCAATAGGCCCAAGATGTAGAGATAGTGGGAGAAACCATTTGCGCTACCAGAAATTCATACAGATGGTTTGGTCATTGGAAAAGTGAAAGCCATTGGTGATGCTCCAGGAGTGAAGATGGTCAAGACAGCACTGAAGACACCGCTCAGTGAGACAGGTCTGTGGAGAACTGCAATAGATGGCAAAATCATCGACAAAAAGGGAGCCAGAGACGCCCAGTGGGAGACAAGCCACGATAGTGTTAATGGCGATAGCAAAGAGGATGACGTTCAGGACGGAATCCTGAGGCACACCATTTTCCTGAATAAAGGTGTCCAACAAAGCAAAACCCACACGCACCTTGAAAACTCGGTCTGGTAAAAATGCCCAAAGAAAACAGGGCAGGCACCCATGGAAGCCCCACGTGTAAAGAGTACGCAGGATAACAGCTCTCCAGCAGGTGTCATAGGTCAAGTGCCATAGGCCATAGCAGGTGGCAAATCAGAAAACACTGCCACAGTCTGGGATTTCTGCAGAAAACCATTCATGACATGGGTGGACAAAGTAATGAGATGGTGAACTGCTGAACACCGTGCTCGAAATCCACACTGTGCATTCGTAATTAAATGGTGAGATTCGAACCATCATACCAGCCGGGCATGAATCATACATTCCATCACCTTGCAAACACGGCTCGTAAGAGAGGTGGGGTGGTAGCTGCAATGAAGGTTTTTGTCCTTACTGGGCTTAGGTATGGGTATGACTGTGGCTTCACGCATCCAGGAAATGTGCCCTCAGCCCAGATGCAGTTGTATGTGTTAAGCAGAAAGTGCTTGCCCACAAGAAAGAGGTGATGCAACATCTGAATGTGGATAGTGTCTGGCCCTGGGGCGGAGGACCAAGATGAACTGAGAGCAGGCTCTAGCTTCCTCATAGTGAAGGCAGCATTGTAGCACTCATGATTCGGAGAAGAGAAGGGTATCACCGGAGCCTCCTCCACTCGTTTCCCATGGATAAAGGCAGGGTGAAAGTGGGAAGAGCTCGAAACTTCCACAAAATGGTGGCCCAAGGTGTTAGCAACAGGATCCATGATGACATCGGCACCTACTGTCAGGCTGGAAATGGAGGAATGGATCTCAGTTCCAGAGAGCTGTCTGAGGTTGGCCCACACAGCAGAGGAAGGTGTGGAACTGGTAAAAGAACTAGTGAACGAAATCCAACTAGCTCTTTTGCTATCCTGAAGAACTCGATGACACTTTGCATGCATCTGTTTATAATGAATGCAATTTTCCAGCGTAAGGTGGCAGTTAAAAACGTGGAGAGCACATCTCCGTGTGCGAATTGCATCGTGGCATGCCTCTGTCCACCAAGGGACTGAGACATGACATGGTAAAGAGGAAATGTGAGGAATGGAACATTCTGCAGCAGTAATGATAACATTTGTGAGATAGTCCACTTGGTCATCACAACTGAGGAAACCTTGTTCTGCGAAGGTCGCCAGGGAGGAGTAAAGCTACCAGTCAGCCTTAGTAAGCTGCTTAGTAAGCACACAGGAAGTGGTCGCTCAAGTAGGCGTCAGAAATAACGGACCACTCAAGACGACGGGCAAGCTGGGCAGTGCACAAGGATAGGTCCAAAAGGGGAACAGGTGTGCAAGGAGTCAGAAAGAAAAGTGGGTGCAGCAGTGTTGAGGCAGAAGAGGTTGAGTTGGTTAAGAATGTCAGGCAAGAGGTCACCTCTCTGGCAGGCCCTGGGAGAACCCCAAAGGGGATGATGTGCATTAAAGTCACCGAGTAGCAAAAACAGATGAGGTAGCTGCCTAATAAGCTGAAAGAAGTCAGTCCTGGTAACACTGAAGGAAGGAGGTACATAAATGTCACAGAGGGAGAAAGCCAGGTGGGGAAGGAAGAGGTGAACGGCAACAGCTTGAAGACAGGTAGTCGGGGAGATGGGTTGACTACGAAGGTCATTCCGTATAAGCAGCATGATGCCCCCATGAGATAGGATGCCAACCTCAGGGGGAAGGTCAAAATGAATCAGTAAGTAATGTGAAGCTCAAAGAAGTCTTGAGGATGCAATTTCGTTTCCTGAAGGCAAAGTACAAGGGGATGCTGCGATGTTAGAAGCAGCTGTAAATCCTCTTTGTGGGACCGAAGGCCACGAACGTTCCGTCGAAGGACAGTCGTGAGGAAGAAGAGATGTGTGAGTGTCAACGCAGTGTCTGCCAAGCGACAGCTGGTGGAGAGTCGCTACTACAGGGCCAGTCAGTGGAGTCCAACACCAAAAACTGGTTGGTGGTGCGCACCGGCGAGACAGAGGCTGGCCGGGCAAAGCGACCACATGGTGACACAGTCGAGTAGGATCTTCAAGTTGATTAAAGGGAAGACCGTTTGTCTTTAGCAGACTTCTTTGAGCCTTCTCCTTAGAGGAAGACTTGAGTGTTGGTTGGCTGGAGGAATGGAAGTCTTCCCGGGAGTACTCCTTCTGGCCTTTCCTGCCTGCCGGTTGTGTAGTGGGTAGCTTCACCTCATGAGGCGAGAGTTTGATAGTTTGTTGCACAGCAGAACTGGGGGCAGTGATGCTACCTTAACACTGGTCGACTTCACAACCTCAGAGCCAAACTTGAGGTTGCACGTCTATGTAGCCATGTCCTTCATGGGGTGAGGGGTAACAAGAGCTCAACTGTAAGTGCCAGGTGGGAGAACACAGGGTTTGTGGCTAGGCAGTAACTTGCAAGCTACTGGGTAAGGCACTTTTTCCTTTACCCAAATTTCTTGAACAGCCCGCTTGTCGAGATACACTGGACAATCCCGGGAGGCGATGGCATGGCTGCCATTGCAGTTGATACAGTGGGGAGAAGGAGGCAGACATTCGCCCTCGTGTGCATCCCTGCCACAGGTTACGCATTTGGCTGGGTGTCGACAAGACGTTTTAGTATGATTGTGCCAATGACACTGGTAACAGCTCATCGGATTCAGAATGTACAGCCCGACTGTGATGATTTTGTAGCCTGTTTTAATCCTGGATGGGAGCACCACCCTATCAAAGGCGAGGAAAAGAGAGCAGGTGGGCACAAAAGAAGAATTGACCTTTTTCATGACATGATGAATGGCAATGATACCGTGACCGGAGAGTTAAGATTGTATTTCAGCCTCGGTTACACCATCAAGCAGCCTGGTGTAAATTACACCATGAGAAGAATTCAAAGTTCTATGAGCCTCGACATGAACAGGGTAGCACGAACCTGCCAAAGAGTGGCGAGCCCCCTGTGGGGGGGAGGGTCCCAGTCAGGCACACAGTTTTAATCTGGCAGGAAGATTCAAAACAGCACACACTCCACTGTACTGTGCACTGCATTTGGAGCTTCACCCACCGGTTCCAATAGTCTTACATTGTTGCAAGTTCCAACAACAGATTAGATTCTATATGTATCTTTCACAACTGTGTAAAAGAGAACAAGATGCAAGTTCAACTGAAAACTTCATAATTGAACATTGTGCAAATATGATTATAAAGTGATATTCAAACTGGCCACAAGATTAGATCCATATATGCAATAAGCCCACAATTCCCAAGCCAATTTTTCCCCTTAGATACAGACTGCAACTTCTGCTTATTTCCTGGAGGTATTTAATTTGAGGACTTGTTAGGAAGGAACACACTTAAAAGATCACTGAGATTTGTAAGTGCCACTGAATTTTATATTTACGTGATTAAAAACTGCTGCTGAAGTAATAGCTAATTAGAAGTTTTGTTTTAGAACATCTGCAAAGCTAAATAATATAGCACTGTTGTAAACAACAGTCAATCTATAAATATTATAAAATAAAGTCTCTCACAATGGCTTCTGTCTGTAATTTCGGGATAATCTCAGAAACTATTTGATAAACTCTACCATATTTTTCACCACAGCTTGGACTACTCCACATTGTGTCCTGGTCTGATATGAGGTCAGTCTTCTAACTGGCTTGATACAGCTCACCATGAATTCCTCTCCTGTGCCAAACTTTTCATCTCAGAGTGGCAACTGCAACCTACATGCTCAATTATTTGCTGGATGTATTCCAACCTCTGTCTTCTTCTCCAGTTTTTACCTTCTACAGCTCCCTCTAAGTACCATGGAACTTATTCCCTGATTTCTTAATGGAGGTACTTTCACCCTGTCCCTTATTCTAGTTAGTGTTTCCATATGATCCTTTCCTTGGTGATTCTGTGGAGAACCTCCTCATTCCTTACCTAATTTTCAACAGTCTTTTGTAGTGCCACATCTCAAGGGCTTCAGTTCTCTTTCATTCCAGTTTCCCCACAGTCTACGTCTCACTATCATACAATGCTGTGCTCCAAATGGACATTCTACGAAATTTCTTCCTCAAATTAAGGCCTATGTTTGATACTAGTAGACTTCTCCTGGTCCAGAATTCCTTTTAGTCAGTGGTTGTCTGCTTCTCATGTCCTCCTCACTCCATCCATCATGTATTTTGCTACCTAGGTAGCAGAATTCCTTCACTTCATCTACTTCGTGATACCCAATTCTGATGTTAAGTTTTTCACTTTTCTTATTTCTGCTACTTCTCATTACTTTTGTCTTTCTTCAACTTACTCTCAGTCCATATTCTGTACTCATTAGACTGTTCATTCCATGCAAAACACAATGTATTTCTTCTTCACTTTCTCCGAGGACAGTAATGTCATCAGTGAATCTAATCATTGATATCATCTAACCCTTAATTTTAATCCCACTCTTGAATCTTCTTTTACTTCTCTCATTGTTCCTTTTATGTATAGATTAAATAGCAGGGCAAAAGACTACATCCCTGTCTTGCACCCTTTTTAATCTGAGCACTTCAGTCTTGGTCTTCCCATCTTTTGTTCCCTCTTTGTTTTTGTATGTATTGCATATTACCCGTCTTTCCCTCTAGCTTACCCCTACTTTCACACAATCTTGAACATCTTGCACCATTTTATGATGTTGAATGCTTTTTCCACATCTTCAAGCCCAATTAACGTTTCTCAATTTTCCTTCCATCTTGCTTCTACTATCAACCACAATGTCAGAACTGCCTCTCTGGTGATTTTACCATTCCTAAAGCCAAACTGACCATCGTCTACCACATTATCAATTTTCTTTTCCTTTCTTTGGATACTTGTCGGTAACTTGGATGCATGAGCTGTTATGCTGATCATTGCAATAATTTTCACACTTGTCAGCTCTCGATGTCTTCAGAAATGTGTGGATGATGTTTTTCTGGAAGTCTGATGGTATATGACCAGTCTCATACACTCTACACACCAATGTGAGCCAAGATTTTGTTGCCACATCCCCCAATAATTTTTGTAATTTTTATGGAATGTTTTCTACCCCTTCTGCCTCATTTGATCGTAAGTCATCCAAAGCTCTCTTAAATTCTCATTCTAATACTGGATCCCCTACCTCTTCTATATCAACTCCTATTTTTTCTTCTATCACATCATCAGACAAGTCTTCTTCATAGAGATCTTCAAAGCACTCTTTCCACCCATCTGCTCTCCCCCCTACATTTAACAGTGGAATTCATTCCTTATTGCTTCCTCATCCCACTTCTTTGCACACTGTTTCTCCCTGAAGACAATCTTAAACTTTAGCCTACTCTTCATCATTACTAAATTGTGATCTGAGTCTATATCTGCCCCTCTCTCATTCCAACTACCAAGCCCATATTCTCCTATTATCTTTTCTTCTACTCCTTCTCCTACAACTGCATTCCAATCCACTATGACTATTAGGTTTTCTTCTTCCTTTATATACTGAATTACCTGTTCGGTATCCTCATGTACTTTCTCTGTCTCTTCATCCTCTGCTTGCAACACTGGCATGTGTACCTGGACTATTGTTGTCAGTGTTGGTTTCCTGTTGATTCTGATGAGAACCACTCTGTTACTGATCTATTCACAGTAACACAATCTCTGCATTTCCCTTTCCAGATTTTCTAGCTTCACTACCACACTCAAACTTTTGACATTTTATGCTACAATTCATAGAACATTACCCATTTGTTGGTTTTTCAATCTTTTTCTCATGGTCACGTCCTCTTCCCAGAGATCCAAATTGGGCCCTAGTCCAGACTCTCCTGCCAATGCAGAGATCATGATGACACTTTTTCAATTGCGGACAACATGTCCTATGGATACACATTGTGTGTCTGTAATGCAGTGGTTTCCATTGCCTTCTGCATCCTCATGCCATTGATCATTACTGGCTCTTCTGTATTTTAGGGTCAGTTTTGTACTCCAAGGGCAAGAGAGTGCCCTGAATCTCTGTCCACTCCCCCGGCCTCTTATGAAGCCGTTGGCAGAAGATGCTGCCGCTAGACCATTGTATAAACTTGTGAGGGATATCCTACTCACATCACCCAAAGTAGTGTTTCACTGCCCACACAACCAACAGAATATCTCTGTCCATTCCTATTCCAACACTGCGCCCCATCGGCTATTCCCTTGTGGTTGATGCAGGGACAAGACCTATCCCATACACCCATACACACATACACCCATCCACCACCTCCTACTGCAGTCCAGTCACAGACATTTCTTGCCCAATAAAAGGCACTCACATGTGAAAGAGGTCATATTATATTTTTGTTAATGTGGCAATGACAGGAGACTGCCAAATGAAAGGCCACCGCAAACTTGACCATTCATCTGCGAAACATGTTGCGCTCCACAGCACTTACACCTCCTCTAACGTGTTACCATTGTCCCACCTTACCTATTCCCTTTTACCTTATGTCACTGTTCACATCATTCCTTCCCCATTCAGCTTCTTGTAGCCTCACCTCATCACTGTTTCTGTTTCTGCCCCCACCCTACTTGTGCAGGCATCCTGTCTCTCTTCATTTCCTACCCTGGTTTCTACACCTCCCCCCTCCCCCCCTGTTCCTCTTCCTCTCTTTGTATTTCTTATACACTCTACCCCCTCACAACCCTTTTTGTCTTTTTGTGCAGCCATTAAGATGTCTGTTTTCTGGCTCCTCCCTTACACTGTCCCACTGCCTCGCCCCTAATTTGCTCCATTCCTTTCCCCACAACCATGAGCCCAGGTAACTGCTCTCAATAGTGAATAATCAGTGTCACATTGGTAGTGTGCTTTTGGGTGTCTGTGTAGTTGTATGTGTGAAACTGCACATTTTCTAATGGAAGAGGAGGCAGAGCTTGAAATCTAGTGTATACTGTTTTCTATTACATGTGTCCTACAGGCAATTTTCAATAATAGAAAGACTGGTTCATGAGGAATCACTTAGATCACTATGATTTATTAACAAGACATCTGGCTGTAGATGGTGCTACCTGGACAAAGATGAAATGGATTGCTAGTATTTTATAAAAAGCAGTTAAAAGTTTTCCATCAGTTCAAAGAATAAAAGTAACTAATTGCATTACTATATTTTACTGAAACTCTGCTCACTTTATACTTATGTAGCAAACATGGCATCATCTTATATGATTACCTGCTGTAGCTTAAGCTAAATTCCATACGGGAAACATCATCATTCACTGAAAAATCATTAGTAACCTTACATTCAACAAACTCAAATTTTTTATAACACATATACATGTTTCTGCTGCAACATAAATAATATGTCAGTCATTCTGAGACATATAAATGGCATAGAGGCATATAATCACAATTTTATAATGAACTACAACCACTAAATGGTCAGTTAAACTAAAACAAAATATTGTCACAAAGGACAAGTGTGAAAACTAGCAAAGAGTAGTGAGAAATGATTGTCACTGTTAATATTGACTATGGTTTCTTTATGATGACATGCTATGAAGCAACTAGCTTGGGTAGAAGTGTGGTTAGCCTTTGATTTTTTAATCATTACACTTACCACTCCCTAATTATGAAGGAGGAGCATCTGATCACTAGATTATATTAGATTAGATTAAATCCAGTTTTCACCAAAAATGAGATGGTTCTCATGGATGTGGAACCTGACGCTTATCTGACAGTAGCAGAGCCATAACTAGGACAACTGAGAGTTGCAGTTGGTAGCAGTAAGGTTAAGGATAAGGTATATACTGGACTGTGGTCAAACCAGCCAAATAATGTATGAGATTTAAAAGAAGCTGCAAGTCTGTTAACTTTGGCCTATACATTTCCAGCAGCTTCACTGCTTTTGAGATTGGACAAATGTGTGGAGACAATGCAGCTATTTCTGGAGCATTCTGCCAAGACAGTGAAGTAAGTGGAAGTCAAGGCTGGTAGGTGTCAGAAAGTTAAAAACGTCAAGGTTGACCTTCTGCTAGAGAGTAGTCATGGGACAGAAATGTATGTCACCTGTCATTTATGTTGTCTAGAGAAAGCTCTCAGTATAGAAGGTCATTTGGCAACACTGTTGGAGTCAACAGTTTGAATCATAAGGTGCACTGCTGAGAATGCTGCTCACACTAATGTGAATACTGTGTCACTCAAAGAGTGACACAACAAGCCCAGTCTGAATCATTCTCTCATATGTGTAAATGCAGAGCTCCACGAGTCTCTCAACTAAGCAAAGCCATAACACATGGGAATGACTGATATGTTGACATGGCTGCACAACACATGGCATGGCCTACATCTGAACATTTATAGAAAGATGTTACATGCACAACTAATGTCCAAAAGTAAAAAGTGAAATCAGAGGGATGTCTGTCCAACCCTTGTAATTTATGATCTATTGAAATAGGCATTTTTTGCATAAATTTTTCCGAAAAGACATATCTGCCAAGAACCTATAGGTGCAGTTGAAACAATGCTTACCATCCAGAGTCACAACTTAGACCGGGTTACTTGCAGACCACTGAACAAGTTACAAATAGACATTAGCAAATTTAAGGAAACCTAAAAAAATGGGGATATTTACAAGGGCCAAAATCATGTAAAGTGCAGAAGTACAGACAACAAAACATCTGTGTCAGTGTTTATGTTGCCCTCATTCTTTCAACAAGGAGCAGCTGTTCATAGCACAAGAAAATGTGGTAGTGATTGCTCATTTCTAGATAAAGATTGATTTCAGTTGTGTGTATAATTATAGATTCATTCTGCTTCCTTACCTGAAACTGTAAATGTATCAACAATCAGTAGCAAAACAAAACACTGTAGTTTGGGTAGCATAAGGAATGACAACAAAAACATATTTAGAATTTTTCATCTGAATATAAGAAGCAAAGAACATCTATTCGTGTAGTCCTCACAAGGGAACCTCCCCATCGCACCCCCCTCAGATTTAGTTATAAGTTGGCACAGTGGATAGGCCTTGAAAAATTGAACACAGATCAATTGAGAAAACAGGAAGAAGTTGTGTGGAACGATGAAAAAAATAAGCAAAATATACAAACTGAGTAGTCCATGCGCAAGATATGCAACAACAAGGATAGTGTGAGCTCAGGAGCGCCGTGGTCCCGTGGTTAGCGTGAGCAGCTGCAGAATGAGAGGTCCTTGGTTCAAGTCTTCCCTCGGCTGAAAAGTTTACGTTCTTTATTTTCGCAAAGTTATGATCTGTCTGTTCATTCATTCACGTCTCTGTTCACTGTAATAAGTTTAGTGTCTGTGTTTTGCGACCACACCGCAAAACCGTGTGATTAGTAGACGAAAGGACGTGCCTCTTCAACAGGAATTGAAAACATTTGATCACAAGGTCATAGGTCAACCAATTACTCCACAGGAACACACGTCCGATATATTCTATACAACACTGGTGACGGCATGTGCGCCACATGACAGGAATATGTTGTCGACCCACCTAACTTGTACACTTGGCGAATGGATAAAAAGATTCTTCTACCTTGCCCAATTTAGGTTTTCTTGTGGATGTGATAATCACTCCCAAAACAGTGATGAAAACATAAGAGTTTGTCACATAAACTGAAAATATAAAATTAAATTTTTCACTCAAGTGAGAAGATTTGAACCAAGGACCTCTCGTTCTGCAGCTGCTCATGCTAACCACGGGACCACGGCTCGCCCGAGCTTATACCATCCTTTATGTTGCCTATCTTGCGCATGGACTACTCAGTTTGTATATTTTGCTTATTTTTTCATAGTTCCACACAACTTATTCCCGTTTTCTCGATTGATCTGTGTTCAGTTTTTCAAGGCCTATCCACTGTGCCAACTTATAACTAAATCTGAGGGGTGTGCGATGGGGAGGTTCCCTTGTCAGTACTTAAGAGTAGTGATGGCAGCATCATCTGCATATATGAATCATTTATTTTTGGCTAGTGTGGCTGCCATCTGTACAATATAAACACAAATGATCATCTAGAAATAAAAAGATTCATATGTGCAGATGACACTGCCCTCACTGTTCAAGGATTAATATTTGAAGCGGTTGAAAGAAAACAAAGATGCTTTGAAAACCTTTTTGAACTACTATGACAACCTAACCCAGAAGAAATCCAAGTATGAGCATTTCACCTGCGTAATAGAGAAGCCAAAAGACAGTTGGAAATACAATAGAGAGGGGTTAGACTAGACCACTGCACCAACCCAAAGTACTTGGGAGTCAGCCTAGACTGTACACTGTTAAAAAGAAACTTTGCACTGAACTTAAATGAAAAATATGTGGAAGAAAAAGTATTATACATAAACAGGCTGCATAAATGTGGGAAGCACAGCCTGGAGTTTTCTGACCATCAGCAACAGAACTCTGTACAGCAGCTGGAGAATATGCAATACTAATATGGGAGGTATCTTGTCATTCCAAGCAAGCAGACGTTTTGAATGAGGCCATCAGGACTGTCACCTGATGTCTGAAGCCTACACCTGTCCACAAAGTTTACCCACTTAGCTAGAGCACCACTTGATACCAGACACTAAGTAGCTGAGGAAAATAGAAAGAAAAAGCTGAAAACTGACCACCAGCACTTGACGTATAACCACCAAACCGTCACAGCTTGCCTTAAGTCAAAGAAGAGATTTATCCAGCAATCAGTACCACTACAAAGCTGACCTGAAACCTGACATATCTTCATAGTTGGACACACTGCAAAATACACCAACAATAAAATCACTCAAGGGCAACAACTACAGTATAGTACATGGAGAGCATTGAATAGACAAAGTACAGGAGTCACAAAATCTAAAGTAAACAAATTTAAGTGAGATTACTCTGAAGATGACAAGTGTGAATGTGGAGGAACACGGAAGATCTGCATATATGCCCAAGGAGGAACTTCACTTGCACAGCAGAAGATCTGTTTGTATGCAATGAGCAGGCTATTAAAGCTACAGAGTTTTGAAAGAAGAGGGTTTACATATTTCTGGAACGAGATTAGATAAAGATTATGCACCTAAACAAACAATTAAGTAGCCTCTAAATACAAAGCAAGCCAAACTCGGATTTTATGGTATGCTTCCTGGAGTTTGACCAAGTTGTTATTTCAGTTTTGTGCACAATCAATTTCAGATGCTGTGAGTTGTGCTGTTATGTGCATTAGTTGGAGTCTAAACAACTACAGTACAAACTCACAGCACATGAAGGCAATAGCTGGTTTAGTCATCAAAATATTGTGTTTGCATGGAAACAATACTCAGCTGAAGTCCTGGAAGCAAACCATTAATCAATCACACTGAGAAAACCTGAGAGAGACATAGAATTTTCTGCTTCAAAATCAGTTACCAGTTAAGATCTTTCCAGTTTAGTTGGCTACCTGTCTTGTAACTAAGAACTTTTACACACCAAGTCTCACTTTCTGTGTCAATCAATCTCTATTTGAGGTCTGTAACTCACTTCCTTCCAATGAGCTAACAAGAAACACAGTTTCCAAAGAAATGATTTATGCTGTAATACACAGTTTTGTTAGAAGTCAGGCTGGAACACACAACAATGCTGAAATAGCATCAAGTTACATGAAGGGGTAGAATTTGAGCTAGATGTTTGCTTTACCACATTGAGAATTTGGTTTGTCTCCAACTCTATATTCTGAATCTCTAAAAATCTCAGACTTGACCCCAGAGCCCAGAGACAGTGGCCGTGTGTATGAGTTGTGTTTAAGTGAATATTTGCATGTGTTTTCTACTTCATAAGAAGGGCTTTGTCCAAAACTTAGATATTTTAGAAGTTTTATTCATTGCACCTGACTGCAATTCAAATCTTACTCTATCTGGTGAGTAACACTATCTTTCTATATTTTTCTCCCATCCTGGACTTTCCATTGTTTAAAAATATGACCTCCAAGTTATAGTTCCTCTGTCCATATTACAAAATTTAACTTACAGCTACTTCCATACCCTGTTAACCACTGTGAAGTAAATGACATAGTACTTCCCACTGACCCACTTACTAGTGTTTCCTCCTATTCCATTCATGAATGGAGCATGATAAGAATGTCTACTTAAAAGCCTTTGTGCTCACTGTAATTAGATTAAACTTGTCTTTGCGGTCCCTATGGGAATGATATGAGGGAGGGGTGGGGTGGGGTGGGGTGAGGCTGGAGTATATTCCCAGGTTATTCTCTTAATATTGGTTCTTGAAACTCTAAATATGTGATAGTAAAATGACTTACATCTGTCTTCAAGCATCTGCCAGTTCCAGTTTTTCAGTGTCTATGTGACAAACAAACTACGAGCAATTGTGCTGCCCTTCTTCGTATACACTCAATTTACCTGCTAGCCTATTTGCTATTGGCCTGATAACTTTGAGCAGTATTACAGGATGGGTGCACCAGTGTGTTGCAAGCAATCTTCTTTGTAGACTGACTGCATTCTCCCAGTACAATATCAATCAATCAAAGTCTGCCACCTGATTTATCTGCAATTGAGTGTATGTGGTCATTCAGTTTCATATCACCACAAATTTTTATAAATGAGTTGATTTGTTTTCGACTATGGCTCATTGATATTTTCATCATAGGATACTGTGTCTTTGTGTTTTGTGAAGTGCACACTTTTCATTTCTGAACATTTTAAAGCAAGCTGAGGATTTTCACACCTCTTTGAAATCTTGTAAGACCTGAATTGATATTTGTACAGCTTTCTTCAGATAGTGCTTCATTACAGCTAACTGCACCAGCTGCAGAAAGGCTGGGTTTCTATTAACATTTGTCTCTGAAAGGCCCCAGCACACTTCCATGGACATGGCTGAAATTACTTTGACATCTGTTAGACACTCCAATTAAGAAAACAAGCTGCACTTTTCCTATCAAGAAATCCCTAATAACGTCAGAAATTTCAGTGATACCCCATATGAATCTACTTTTGTTAGTAGACATTTATGTTGTAATGAATTACAAAAAAAAAAAGCATCCACCTCATTGCCTTGATCCATGGCTTTGAGGGTGTCACATGAGAAAAACTCAGGTAGGGTTTTGCAAGACTGATGTTTATGGAATCCATAGTGGTTGCCATGGAGCAGATTGTTCTGTTGGAGATACTTCACTTGTTGTTGTTGTTGTTGTTGTTGTGGTCTTCAGTCCTGAGACTGGTTTGATGCAGCTCTCCATGGTACTCTATCCTGTGCAAGCTTCTTCATCTCCCAGTATGTACTGCAGCCTACATCCTTCTGGATCTGCTTAGTGTATTCATCTCTAGGTCTCCATATACGATTTTTACCCTCCCCGCTGCCCTCCAATACTAAATTGGTGATCCCTTGATGCCTCAGAACATGTCCTACCAACCGATCAAATCTTCTAGTCAAGTTGTGCCACAAACTCCTCTTCTCCCCAATTCTATTCAATACCTCCCCATTAGTTATGTGATCTACCCATCTAATCTTCAGCATTCTTCTGTATATCCACCATATATGTTTGGGGTTCTTCAAGATTGCATCACGTTACATCTTTTAAGTCTTTATCCTGTTCCAAATAGCTGCATTTACTTTGATAAGCGAAATATATTTTTTCTTAAAAAGGCACAATACTCGTAATTGAAGTTAGATTAACATGTTCAGTGAGGCTGTGTTCTGACTGAGATACATATCAAGCCTATTGCGCAACTCTTGTCAGAAGTTATTAAGAATGTTTAGTATTAAATAATTAACTACTTCTGCTATGAATGTCCTTAACATGTCTAGGCAGTGGTAATGGGTTGGTTGGTCGATTTGGAGAATGGGACCAAACAGTGAGGCCATCAGTTCCACGATATAGGATGGCAGAAATCAAGGGAGGAACAACACAAACAGCACAGTCCAGTCAAGGGGAAGGGCTAACGTACAAACAAAGAGGGAAAAGAGACATCAGGGCAGCAGGAAGAGGAAACAACAACAGGGAGGTGGGTGAAAACAGGGCGAGCAGGGGTGTCCCAGAAACGCTACGCATGGTGGGGTACCTGCGCTGCCACCAACCTGTCCCAACATGCACACCATACCATTATCACAGCACAATGGAGACAACACCAGGGGAAGAAAACACAGGAAAAGAGGAAACAAAACAGCAGAACAGATCAGATAAAATGTAAGGAAAAGGTGGGAGTACCTGGCCAGTGTGGAGGCAAGGTCAAGGCCCCCCTGACCAATTCCCACACTAACTGAGGTATACAAATTTCAGAGCAAAATTCAAAAACTTAATACCCGAGAGTACAAACTACATTTGTGACAAAAACTGAGGACAGATGAACCTTACAAGGATTGTTTGCTAAAACCTGAGACAAGGAAGGTGAGAGAGTGTATTTAGCACAAAGAGCCAAAAGGTGGGGGCAGTTCAGCAAAATATGAATCACTGTGAGTGGAGCTCCACAACTACAAAGGTGGGTGGAGGGGGGGGGGGGGGGAGCTCATTGTGGAGTAAGAGACTGAGGGTGAACATAGTATGACCAATACAAAGACAGCAGAGGGTGGTAGATTCCCACTGTGAGAAGCAGCGGGAAGAATGCCACATGGCGGAGCCTCCTTGATGGCGCAAAATTTATTAGACAGGGAGGTCGCCTCCCAAGAGTCAGCCCACGACTCAGCAAAAAGGGATTTGATGCAAGCTGTAAATCCACCCACAGATGGGTCACTGAGAACGGGGAGTAGATGGTTGCCACCCCAGTCAGTTTGGCAAGTTCATTTTCTTGGATACGTACATGGCCAGGAACCCAAAGGAAATGAACCGAACAAACAGCATCAGGTGAGATCAGCGAGAAGGTTGTGGGTAGCAGAGATCAAGGGGTGGTGGGAAAAACACCGAGCAATCGATTGAAGGCCACTATTCAGTCCAAACATAACAAAACTCGGGAGAGGGAGGACCATTTAATAAAACAGAGGACGTGATAGATAGCCATCAATTCCACAGTAAATACACCAACATGTGGCATGCAAGAGATGGTGTTCCATTCACAGCATACATGATACGCAGTTTTAGAGCCATCAGTGTAAGAAACAATGACATCCTGAAATTCCGGTAAGAGCATTAAGAACAAATAATGGAACATCACAGGTGTGATGGAGGCTTTTGGTCCCTGGAAGAGATTCATCCAAATCTGTGGCTGAGGAACCACCCAAGGGGAGGGAAGGCAGGGAGAGAACATGGAGAAGAGGATGAGGAGTGGAGATGGAAGTCACAGCAGAGAGAGGTGAGGTGGAGCCCAACCGGTAAACCTACCCAAGGGTGGACAGTGGGCAGGTGACAGCCTGAAGCCACAAAAAGAACTGAATATGAAGGGTGAGAAGGGGAAGAGAAGATGTTGATGGCACAGGAAACCAGAAGCTGGGACTGCAGAATCGAAAGGGGAGGGATCCCAGTATCAACCAGAAGACTATCAACAGGGCTAGTGCAAAAGGCACCAGCAGCTAAATGGATGGCATGATGGTGTACTGGGTCCAAGAAGAACAGTGAAGAAGGGGCAGCTGATCCATAAACTCAACAAACATAGTCCAGGTATGACAGAACTAATGCCCAGCAAAGGCAAGGAAGGGTTGAACAATCTGCACCCCAAGAGGTGTGGGCAAGAACATTGAGTTTACGAAAACAGCCAACCATTGGGAAACCAAGTAAACTTGTTGTCAAAAAGAAGACCCAAGAAACAGAACTGGGGGGCCACAGTCAGGTGTTGGGCATCCAGATAGAGCTTCGAATCAGGAAGGACCCTAGTACGGCAACCCTAGTATGGCGACTTAAGGGAAGAGAACTGAAAACCATGTGAGAGTGTCCATTCGGAAGTGGGGCACAAGGCACTTTGAAGCTGTCATTCTGCAGAGGTCATCAAGTGGGAGCTAGCCCAAGTACAGAAATCATTCACATGAAGGGCAGGTGTGACCAGCGATCTAGCAGAGGTGACAAGACCACAAATAGCAATTAGAAAAGAAGAACATTTAATACAAAGCCCTGTGAAATACCATTCTCCTGGGTCTGTGGAGAGCTGAGAACAAGTGGGACAAAAACTGACAAATAAAAACTGGGAGGGGGGACCCTGAAGACCCCACTCATGGAGCGTAAGGAGTATGTGATGGTGCCAAGCTGTGACGAAGGCCTTACATAGATCAAAGAAAACTGCAACAAGATGGCAGCACTGTGAAAAGGTCTGCTGAACTGCAGTTCCAATCGATGCAGATTATCGACTGGAGACTACCCCTCCCGTAAACCACACTGGTAAAGAGAAAAAAAAGGTCCCGAGATTCAAGGACCCAATTGACCAGAGGAGCCACCATCCATCCCAGTAACTTTCTGGGGACATTGGTCAGGCTGATGGGCCAGTAACTATCAAGGTACCAAAGGTACTTGCCAGTCTTAAGCACAGGAACCACAATACTGTCTGTCCATTGGAAGGAGAAAATGCCTTGGAGCCAAATACAGCAAACACTTGGAGGAGAAGTTGTTGTTGTGGTTGTTTATGGAGAGAGTCAGGGCCAGGAACTGAATCTTGAGAAGAAGAGAGGGCCAGAAGAAGCTTACATTCAGTAAAAGGTTCATTGTAGGATTCTGCCTGACAAGGGGTAAAACATAAGCGGGAAGTTTCAGCCTTTTGTCTCTGGAGGAGGAAGGCAGCTGGATAGGAGGTTGACGCTGGTGCCATGACAAAATAGGTTGCAAGGTGCTCATTGAGAACTGATGGATCTGTATGAAGGCCACTTGGAAGGGCAATGCCTGGACTGAAAGACTGCTGCTGACAACCTTGGAGGCTGCGGAGTGTAGCCCACACCCGTGACAAAGGGATAGAAGAATCTAGAGAGGAGACAAAGCATTCCCAACACACCCGTTTGTTCTATTTGGTTACAAAATGTTGCAAGGCACGATGATGATCACAAATAATGGTAAAAACAGCAGTGCTCTACCACGGAAGTGGAAAGGGGGCTATCAAGTGGGGACTGGCAATGCTGGCAGCATGGATTTTCTTGTTGGACAGATCACCGATGACTTCATCAATACAACCTTACAAAGAAAGTGTAAACATGACCTGGGAGGTATATAGAGGCAAATAAGCACAATGGAAAGCCCAGCAGGGAAACCCTGTCATGGGGAGGTGGGAAGGGAAGGAGACAATGGGAAGTGGTCACAATCACATAGGTTATCAGGTGGTGACCAGGGTATGAAGTGGGATCCATATACTAACAATATCCTTATGGACCAATGTGCAGACCCCACCAGATGCCCTCAAAGGGCTGACACAGTTCTGGCAGAAAGCATGGAACCCACAAAGGGTTGGCGAGTACACAACAGTAAAATGAGATTCCTGGAGAACAACACAAGCTGTCTACTAAAAGGGTGTGTGTGTGTGTGTGTGTGTGTGTGTGTGTGTGTGTGTGTGTGTGTGTGTGTGTTTGAGGTTTACGGGCGCTAAACAGCGGGGTCACCAGCGCCCAAACGCATAAAAACAGGAACACATGCAGTGAAGCGACTAAGACGAACAGCTAACAAGGGGAAAGCTAAAAGACACAGACCTGACGCAGTTCCAAATCCTCACATACAGAGGCAAAACAAGAGGAGAAGGAGTGCACTAAAAAAGGAAAGGAAACACAAGGAAGGGAGGACAGAAACCGAAGGGAAACAAGGAGGTATTCGTGACTGGCGGACCTCTTACCTAAAATCTGGGTGAGCCAGTCATCCAGCAGCACATTAAAACCCTCTCCCTAAAATCCGTGGCAACAAATTGGACAGGACACAAAACCATAAAACCTTAACCACAGACGTTGCGTCGTCTTTCAAAATAGAGGGCAAATCCGGTGGCAAAGAAACCACCGCCCTCTGGTCAGAGAATAAAAGACAGTCAAGTAAAATGTGGCGGACAGTAATCTGGACGCCACAAGCACTGCAGATTGGGGGATCCTCCCGCCGGAGTAAAAAACCATGCGTTAAGGGACTGTGCCCGATGCGGAGGCGAGTGAGGAGAACCTCATCCCGCCTGCATGACTGGTAGGATGTACGCCATGGCCGCGTGGTGGCCTTGACCAGACGCAGCTTATTTTCACCAACTGCCAGCCACTCCTCTTCCCACTGACGCATAATGCGAAAACGCAGGAGGGAGGTAACAGCATGGAGGGGGACGGCACAGTCAACAACGTGAGGGAGGGAACATGCATCTTTGGCAGCCACATCCGCCAGTTCGTTTCCCCTAATACCCACATGCCCCGGCACCCAGCAGAAGGAAACCTCCTTCCCCTGCCGCTGCAGGTGGAGTAGGGCATCATGGATGTTCTGGATGACCGTATCCACTGGGTACAAGTGTTGCATGGTCTGAAGGGCACTCAGGGAGTCAGAACAGATGAGGAACTTACGACTGGGAACACATCTCATCTGCTCCAATGCCCGCAAGATCGCAAACAATTCAGCATCAAAGATGGTAAACGCCGCAGGAAGCCGTAACTTGACAAGTCGATCTGGGAAAACAACAGCACAACCAACAGACTCCCCCTGTTTAGAGCCATCCGTAAATACTGGTACATGGTCGGGATGCTGGTTTAAAATATCATAAAATAAGGAGGTAAAAACAAACGCAGGAGTGCAGCTCCTCCGGTACTCCGACAAGTCTAAACAAGTCTAAAAGGACGCTGGGCCTCTGGAGCAACCAGGGAGGCAGGCGAGTAAAACCTTGTCATTGGGGGGGCACACGCTCCACACCAAGGGACTCAAGCAAATGCTTGGCACGAATCCCAAATGGTCTCGTTGCCCTGGGACGACTGGAAAAGAGACGTTCCATAGGCGGTCGGGCAACGGTGGGGTACGCAGGGGAGGTAGGACAGGCAAGGAATTGACACACCCATCACACCATGAGGAGTTTCCGCCGGATGGCGAGCGGCGGTTCCCCTGCCTCAGCACACAGGCTGGGGATGGGACTAGTACGGAAGGCACCCAGTGGCCAGCCTGATACCCTCATGGTGTACTGCGTCAAGAATCTTCAGATACGAAGGCCTCGCTGACCCATATACGGTGCAACCATAGTCAAGACGCGATCGGACGAAAGCCCTATAAAACTGCAGCAGACGCGCCCGATCTGCTCCCCAGGACCGATGGCTCAGACACTTCAAAATATTCTGTGCCTTCAGGGCCCGCACCTTGAGGTCTTTAAGGTGAGGCAACCACGACAACTTGGAATCAAAAGTGAGGCCCAGGAACCGCACAGTGTCGCTAAAAGGAAGAATGGTGTCCCTCAGACGCAATTCCGGGGGGGTAAAAAGATGTCAAGAACGATTAAAATGAACACACACACATTTGTCTGCAGAAAAGGTAAAACCCGTCTTCGCAGTCCATGCCTCTAATCGCTGTATCGTAAGCTGCAACTGCCGACTAACAGTGACAAGACTGGAGGAAGAACAGAAAACAGCAAAATTGTCCACAAACAAGGAGCATTGGGCAGGACTCCGGATAGTGGACGTGATACTGTTAATGGCGACGGCAAAGAGAGTGACACTTAAAACGCTTCCCTGAGGAACACCATTCTCCTGCACATACAAATCAGATAGCACATTACCAACCCTATAGCAAAAGAGGCGGTGGGAAAGAAAGGACCAAATGAAGATGGGGAGACGGCCATGAAAGCCCCACTCATGGAGTTGATTGAGGATATGGCGGCGCCAAGTAGTGTCATACGCCTTATGAATGTCAAAGAATACACCTAGACAATGCTGGTTACGCAGGAAGGCCTGTTGGATGGCCGCCTCAAGCAAGGTCAAGTTGTCTATAGTTGAACGACATCTCCGAAAGCCACACTGAGAGGGGCTAAGGAGCTGCCTGGTCTCGAGCAGCCAAACCAGGCGACGGTTGACCATGCGTTCCAACGTCTTCCCAACACAGCTCGTTAAAGCAATACTCCGATAACTACTGGGATGCATTCAGTCCTTCCTCGGTTTGAGGAGGGGAATCAAAATCGCCTCCCGCCACGAGTCAGGGTACGTGCTGGATAACCATATCATATTAAAACAATTCAGGAGAACTTCCTTGGAAGGTAGTAACAAGTGCTGCAGCATGCTGTACCGGATTTGATCATGACCAGGCGCGGTATCATGAGCCACAGACAGCGCCGAATCCAATTCCCACATTGTGAAGGGGCAGTTGTAGGGCTCAGAATTTGGAGACCGGAAGTCCAAGTGACCCCTCTCGATGGCAGTGCGGTAGCGGCAGAAATCTGGATCACAGTTAATAGTGGCGGTAGATGCCGCAAAATGCATGGCCAGTGTCTGAGCAATGTCTCTCGGCGCCGTGAGAAGACTTCCCTGATGCAGCAATGCCGTGACAGGTAGTTTGCTGCGTTTCCCAGAAATCCTCCTGATGGCTTCCCATACTTTCGTAGAATTAGTGGAGCGGGAGATGGAGTTCAAGAACGATTGCCATGACCGTCGTTTGCTCTCTTTAATCACGTGCCGTGCTTTGGCCCTTGCCACCCGAAAGGCCGCAAGATTGTCAGCTGAGGGACGGCACTTGAAGCGGCGCAGAGCTGCACGGCGGGCTCGGATGGCTGAGCGACACTCAGTGGTCCACCAAGGGACAGGACGCCTCTTGGGATGACCGGATGACCGTGGGATTGACAATTCAGCAGCATGGGAGATCACGGCTGTAACATGGTCGACCCATTCGTGGACGCTGGCACAGTGTTCCAAAACAGCCAGTTGGCTGAAAAGTGTCCAGTCAGCTCGGCAGAGGTGCCACCGGTGCGGCACTGGTAACGCCATAGCCTCATCCAGGAGGCGAATCCAAAGGGGGAAGTGGTCACTAGAATGGAGGTCAGCAGCAACCTCCCACAGAGCAGAATCAGCGAGTGCTGGAGAGCAAAAGGAAAGGTCAATAGCTGATGACGACCCAGAAGCAGTACAGAAATGGGTGGGAGCACCAGAGTTGAGCATGCACAGTTCTTCAGACATCATGAGGCTTTCCAGAATGCGACCCCTGGGCCAAGTAGTGGAAGAGCCCCATAAGACATTATGAGAATTGAAGTCCCCCAGAAGAAGAAATGGGCAGGGGAGTTGGCTAATAAGGTCTGCGAGAGCCTCAGAGTCTATCGCATCGTGAGGTGGTAAGTAAAGTGAACAGACTGTGAGCCTCCGACCCACAAGAAGGTCAACTGCAACTGCTTGCAAGTCTGTAACGAGAGGGAGCTCAGATGAGGGGTGCATGTCACGGACAAAAACCGCAACATCACCCTTTGCCCTTTCCCCCATCAGATCATCTTTCCAATAGACGGTATAGCCCCGTAAAGAAGGAGCATCAGTGGCCCGAAAATGTGTCTCTTGGAGACATAAGCACAAAGGGCACTCTCATACAAGGAGTTGTAATTCAGCCACATGCGTCCTGAACCCATTCAGGTTCCACTGTAATATGGGAGCCAGTGATCAGGGGGGCTGAACTCTCACCCTGCCTCTGTGCTTTGGAGGAGAGCCTGTACTGGCCGGAGATTTATTCCTGGGGCGAGAAGATCGCCCCCGGTCGACGTCAATGTCCATCAGCTCCGATGACGACCCACGGGAGATGTCAGACAGTACGATGGCCTCGTCATAGGACCGACCCTGACTAGTCTCCTCAGGTGGCAAAACCTACAGCTTCGGCGTCTTTGTCTTGGGGGGCTTAGAATGCAGAGCCTTGTCAACAGGTGGAGCATTACTTGCCTGGGCAGAAGGCCCCATATGGGGAGAGGGAGGAAGTACCCCAATATCAGCAACCACAGCCTTGTCCGACGTTGCGGGGAGAGGCGCAGGTTGCAAAACAACTGCAGCAGCACAAGTGCACTGGCAAACGCAGGTATTAGTGCTAACACTAGCAACCTCCGTTTGCGTAGCAACAGTGGCCATTTGTACCGGTTTTTTCAGAGCGGAAGCGAAGGATGTAGTAAACACAGGAGGTTGCATGGCCTTAAAGAGCTTCTTGGCCTCACCATAGGGGATGCGCTTAGATGTTTTAATCTCCTGTATCTTCCGTTCGTCGAGATAGATGGGGCAGACCCGGCTCCAGACAGGGTGACTCCCAGAGCAATTCATGCACTTCACAGGCAATGAACAATCAGCTCCTTCATGGGCCAGCTGACCACATTTACCACAAGTGGCTATCCCATTGCACCCCAACGTAGTATGCCCAAAGCGCTGACATTTAAAGCAGCGTATTGGGTTGGGGAAATATGGCCTTACTGGCAAACGTAAGAACCCCGCTTTAACATGCTCTGGGAGTCGTGGGCAACTGAACCTGAGAATAAACGAGTCGGATTTGACTAGGTCCCCATCGACTCGTTTCATAATATGCTGCACGTCAACAATACCTTCATCAGCCCATTCAGATTTTAACTCGTCTGTGGGGATATCCACCAAGTCCCTACATGTCACAACACCCTTACTGTAGTTCAGAGTGGAGTGGAGCTCGGTCTCGATAGCGTACTCACCGAGACAGGTTGCTTTCTGAAGAGAAGCGACTTGACGGGAACTAGATGTCTCAACTAACAGAGTCCCATTGCGTAGTCGCTTCACAGATTTAAGTGTTCCTGCAATTCTTTCAAGACCCTTGTGGATGTAAAAGGGAGAAACCCTCTCAAAGCTACCCTCCTTCCATTTAATAATCAAAAACACATTCTGATTATCAGCATGTGCTCTGTTACGACAGTCTGATAAATCTCGATCAACACCAGGTGCTGGAGGACTCGCAGCACGAAGTCGCTTCTTCGATGGGGTGTGTTTTCCTACCAGTGGCCCACCCAAGCCACTGGTAGGGGGAAATGTAGAGGTCGAAGGGTCCATTGCGGTCCCACGAGCAGCTAGGGAATGAAAGGTCCACTCAGACAGAGCCCCGCGTGCCTGAGTAAGCCTGATACAACTGGGGTGCGGCAGGTGCCCCAGAGGTTGCCCACTTGCAACTGTTCCACCTCAACAGCCATGCATCTCATAGGTGCGGAGCACACCGGAAGATTGAGGGGCTTTTATAGAGGTTGGTCGTCCTAGCAATCCAGGCGGTCAAGCCAAGATTACCATTCCCCGCAGCACACAACATTCCACCGCCGCACCATACGGTGGTCGCTGAAGCATGTCTGGGGGTTACGGTGACACGAGACTGGCGGCGCCGACCAGTCCCCAGCTCAGGACCCCGGGGTCGCCAAGCCCGTACTCAGCAAATGAATGCTGAGCCCCTGGGGGGGTCTACTAAAAGACAATAAGTGATTGCAACTCTGGGAGGTGATGGTAGTATCCTTTACAGTTCCATTGAATAATCACAGAATGGGTATACAGATGGGAGGCAAATGGGCTGGAGCCAATTGCGCCATCAGGTCACCATCCATCACCAATGACAATGGGGTGACATCCATAAATAAGATGTCAAACTCAGATTGCGAGGGGGGAGATGGTACCTCTGGGGGCACTGGGTGGAGGGTCCTCGTATTTATGTTTCTTCTTCTCCTCTTCCTCCTCCTCCTCCTCTTTGATAGGTTGAGAAGGGCAGGGCACAGAGGGAGAGCAGGCTTCTGCATCTGCAACTGAAAGAGAGTGGGTGACTTTGGGGCAGACAGGTTGTGTGTCCTGTGGCCAAGTTGTGGTAGCAGGCCTCCAGATTGCCAGATTGAGAGATGTTAAGAAGAAAGGGGACACTTCTTCAGCCGGAGAGGGGGAGCAGTGCACGCATGTGTGCACCCACCCACACCCACACCCACACACACACACACACACACACACACACACACACACACACACACTCAGCAGAGGAGAGAGGGGGGTGGAGGGAGAGAGGGGGGTGGAGGGAGAGAGGGGGGTGGAGGGAGAGAGGGGGGTGGAGGGAGAGAGGGGGGTGGAGGGAGAGAGGGGGGTGGAGGGAGAGAGGGGGGTGGAGGGAGAGAGGGGGGTGGAGGGAGAGAGGGGGGTGGAGGGAGAGAGGGGGGTGGAGGGAGAGAGGGGGGTGGAGGGAGAGAGGGGGGTGGTGGGAGAGAGGGGGGTGGAGGGAGAGAGGGGGGTGGAGGGAGAGAGGGGGGTGGAGGGAGAGAGGGGGGTGGAGGGAGAGAGGGAGGGAAAGGAGGGAAGGGGAGAGGGGAGGGGGATGGAACTGGGGTAAGGAAGAGGGAGGAGGGGAACAGGACATAACAGGGGCAGAAGTAGAAGTCACTGACAGAGGGTGGAGTCGGTCATATTTTTTATGAGCCTCAGTGCCAGACAGACAATTCAGGGTCTTACACTCTTGTATTTTCTTTTCATTCTTGTAAGCTGGGCAATCTGGAGAGTGATGGTCATGACAGAGGGGCTGCCCCCATGGAGGGGGTGTCCACAGTCACTATATAGAGTGTCTGCAGTATGTCGGGAAGACGTGCCCGAAATGCAAGAACTGAAAGCACCTACGTACAGCTTCATATCACACTAAAAACAAATAACTTTGCTCTTTTCTGGGATGGTATTACACCTGAAAGCCAGAACAAAGGCACCGGTATCAGTGCTGTTGTCCTTATGACCTTTCTGCACACCTCGAGCAAAAGCAATCATTGTAGATTAGTCCAGAGTTCCTCATCAGTTTGAAGGATGAGGTCCACATGAAAGATGACTCCCTGGACCATATTCAGGGACTGGTGAGTTGCAATAAACACCGGGATGTCACCAAGACCGTAGGACAATGGCCAGATTTTTGGAGCTAGATATGCTTCACGCACAAGGCATCCATGCTGATACCACCCATTCAAGTCAGGGGCTCTCCCCATGGGTGCCACCCACCCACAGCAAGGGCCGTCTGGCACAGTGGCCGTTACTGGGAGTTCTGATCCATCAGAATGACAAGCAACCACTGCTACGCAAACATAGGGAGGCAACAGCTCAGGTACCAAAAGTGTGATCTGTGTGTTGTCACGGGGCTCAGCCACATGGGTATGTAACAGCCCCACCCTACGAACTGGCCACACATGCTGGTGACCTAGTGGGGGAGGGGAGGGGAGGGGGGGAAGGGGATACAGCAGGGAAAGAAGAGGGAAAAGAAGGGAGGAGAGGAGTCCACACCGTAGACACTAGGGAGGGAGTTCTTCCTCAAATAGCTTATACTACAGACAGAAATTCAGAAGTGGAAGTCAAACACCAAAGGGAGGCCACAGAGGATGAACGAGAAAAGGCAAGGGAAACAAAACCACAAGAAATACAAGATACTAGTGGATAGTCAGGTTGTGTGCTGATTTTATGACCACTTAATGAAAGGCTGGGCATGATTAGTAGCAATTCATTCTTCTCATAATATTGTTGTTATGTGAAATATTTTTGAGGTAACTATCCTATGTCTTGAACAGTAACAATGTGGCCACTATTTCGGTGCCATTGCAGAACCTTTCTGGGTACACTACCTCTTCCCGGTATATATATATTTTTTCATTTACCTGAAGTATGTGTGATGACCTCTTAAAAAGGAGGATTTCACACTTTTCTGCTGTAGCAGTTATAATTAGTTCATTGGTTTACAATCTGTTACTGACCAAGTGTTCTTTCCACTTCCCACTCAAGGCTACAGAATGAGAGAGGAGTTAGCAACTTCCTCTATAAAAATTTGTTTATTTAGTACATTTTCTTAGTTGCTGTATCTGATTAAATCTTCCACTTCCTCAACCATCTGAATAATTTCTTTTGATCCATCATACATTCTTCCAGTCTCTTTACCATCTGTAGAGATCTAATGTCATGATGGTAGTCATGTAGCAGGCAATCTGAAATGGTATTCCCTAATGAAGTTATGACAGAATTTACTACGGCAGGTAATACAGTACACTACCTAAAAGGCATGGAATTTTGGCATATCGTTACATTGTTATTTCAGAGGTCACCTTATAGTTTGTCGATAAATGTTACTAACTTAGGCTTTTCAACGATGTGTCCTCCTCCTGACAGCTTGCCTTCTATTTTTTCTTTGTTATATTTTGACTTTAGTTCCACCTGTTCTAAAAGGAGCTAAGAATTTCAGGTATATCATGTAACCAGAGTTTCTCATAAATGGTACTGCCTTGATAGTGGATAACACTACCTTTTCCACAACCAGTAGCCATGTTCACTTTCTCTCTGTTCATTGTTTAGTCTATGGCAGATGCTTCATCACTCCTAACATCACACAAATAGTTATGAAATGGGACAGCCATTTGCCAAATGCAGATATAAGGAGTCACACAGCTCCACTAGGTTGGTTGGTTAGTTAGAGAGTATCAACACAGTGCCCCAAGACAGCATCTTGACATATCATACATCATCACCTATACGAGCCCAACTAGACATTCTACAAGTAATGTTAGTCATTGTTCACTGGTTTAAGGACCAGATCAGAGTTTACAGACAGATCAGTCCAAGCAAACTTTAAACTATTGCCAAACACTATTTTCATACAAAAGTTAAATAGTGTAATATTTCTTTTGAGAGATTATTGTAAGTTGATGTTGCCATCATATTTTACTATAAAGTTGCCTAAACATATCTGGTCCCGTAGCAAGACTGTATAGTTGCTGTGTGCGAGCAAGTTACTTCAATAACAATTACTTTTGTTAGTAGAGGTTCTCTTCCGACTACATTTATGATTGACACCAAGTATATTTGGTGAATTCAACATTATTACAGACATAGAACATTTGTGTTACTTATAGTGGGGGAATGGTACCGCAGAACTGATTGTATGTTGATCCCTGCCAAGATGTCTTACTGTGTCATCTTGTCCTCGCAGATAATGCTTAGCAATACCTTTTTAAATGCTTACATTGCAGGATCCTCCTTTTTGCCAGTTCACAAGAGACAGGCAAAATATAACTTTCACATCTACCAATAGTCTAAAAATTGCAATTATGGGTGTATGTTAGTTGTGTACAGTACCTGCAAAAGTCTCAAGATGCACCCACATCCATGTTATGAAGCAACTGTGAAATTAATGGCACTTGATACTTCCTACAGTACCACAAAAAATGGTTAAATGGCTCTGAGCACTATGGGACTCAACTGCTGTGGTCATCAGTCCCCTAGAACTTAGAACTACTTAAAACCTAACTAACCTAAGGACATCACACACATCCATGCCCAAGGCAGGATTCGAACCTGCGACCGTAGCAGTCGCACGGTTCCGGACTGCCTACAGTACCACATTTTAGGGTTTCTTCCCATTCCTTTCATGTATGCAGCTTGGCAAGAATAACTGCTTAAATGTCTCTGTGCATGCTGTAATTAATCTAACCTTATCTTCTTCATCCTTAAGGGAGCAATATGTAACAAGTTGTAGTATACTGTAGATAATTCACTTAATACTCATTCTTTAAACTTTGATAGTAGGCTTTTAATAAATATTCAAGTGGTTATGTTGAATTCTGTTCAGCTTAAATTAGTAATATAGTGTGCTACTTGTTTAATGAATATTTTCAGTGATAAATTCTCTTGAGAGACTAAAAAGTGCTGTTGCCAAGTCACTTTACAAAAAGGAGACACAACATTGGTAATTAATTACTGACCCACCCCCATTACTGCCAACATTTTCGAACATTTTCAAGGTCATATACAACAGAATTTGTAAACAATTAGAACAGGGAAACATACTCTGTATAAAACATTTTGGATTTAAATAAGGACTGTCAATTGAATGGACAGATTTACTTTGACAGATGATATATCAGAATCAATAAATCAGATAATAGTAAAATTGGAAATATTTTGTGACTTTGCTAGAGCTTTTGATCATGTGAATCATGATATCCTAATGTAAACATTAAAATATTATGCAATAATGGACTCTGCATGTCTGTGGTTTTCATCTATCTAAATGACAGAAAGCAAAATGTATTAGACCAGTTCCATGTCAATCGCATAACAACAGACACTCAGAAATTGAAGAACTCAAACATGGAATACCATAATGTTAGAGTTTGGGTCCCCTGTTGCTTTCAATGTACATAAGCCTAAATGATTCCTCTGCCACGGTGGGGTAGCTTGTGGGCCTTAACAACACGGACAGCCATTCGTAGATGCAATCATAATGGAGGGGTATCTGTTGAGATGTGTGGTTCCTCAAGAAAGGTAGCAGCCTTTACAGTAGTTGCAGGGGTGATAGTCTGGACGACTGACTGATCTGACCTTGAAATCAGCCCACATAGCCTTGCTGTGCTGGTACTGCAAATGTTTAAAAGCATGGTGAAACTACAGCCATAATTTTTCCTTAAGAGTATGCAGCTCTGCTGCATGGTTAAATGATGATGACAGCCCCTTGGGTAACAAATTCTGGAGGTAAAATAGTCACCCATTCAGATCTCTGGGTGCTGGCTGCTCAGGAAGATGATGTCATCAGGAGGAACAAAACTTGCATCCTACAGGTCAGAGTGTGGAATTTTAGGTCCCTTAATTGGGCAAGAATATTAGAAAAGGGAAATGGATAAGTTGAAGTTAGATACAGTAGGAATTAGTGAAGTTTGGTGGCAGGAGGAACAGAACTTCTGGTCCAATGTACAGGTTTATAAATACAAAATGAAATAGGGGTAATGCAGGAGTAAGCCTAATAATGAATAAGAAAATAGGAATCTGGGTACGCTACTACGACACTTAGCCAAGATAGACACAAAGCCAACATCCACCACTGTAGTACAAGTTCATATGCTAACTAGTTCTGCAGGTAAAGAAGAGTCGGAAGAAATGTATGGTGAGATATAAAATATTATTCAGATAGTTCAGGAAGATGAAAATTTAATTGTGATGGGGGCTGGAATTCGATAGCAGGGAAAGGCAGTGACGGAAAAATTGTAAGTGAATGTGGACAGAGGGAACAGAATTAAAGAGGAAGCCACTTGGAAGAATTTTGCACCGAGCATAATTTAATCATTTTTAAACAATATGGCATTTCCATGGATAGATGTGCACTCCAACCACAATTTATTGATTATAACTGTAGATTAAAACTGCAGAAATTGTAAAAAGGTTGGAAATTAAGGAGATGGGATATGGATAAGTCAAAAAAAAGAACAAGAGGCTGTAGAGAGTTTCAGAAGAGGCATTAGGCAATGGCTCACTACAACAGGGGAAAGGGATACAACAGAAGACAAATTGATAGCTTTAAGAAATAAAATAGTGAAGGCAGCACAGGATTAAATAGGTAAAAAGACAAAAGAAGGCCTTGGATATGCAGGATACATTAAATTTAATTGATGAAATGAGGAAATATAAACAATATAGCAAATGAAGTGAAAACAAATGCCTAATATGAGACACACAGGAAGTGCAAAACTGCTAAGCAGGAAGTGACTAGAGGACAAATGTAAGGATGTCAAAGCAGATATCATTAGGGGAAAGACAGATATCACCTATAGGAAAATTAAACGGGCTGTTGGAGGAAAGAGAAGCAGCTGTATTAAAATCAAGAGTTCAAATGGAAAACCAGTACTAAGTACAGAAGGGAAAGCTGGAAGATGGAAGGAATATAGGGGGTGTCCCAGGAGGAATGATCAATATTCTGGGATATAAAAGGAACAAACATTCAAAGCAAGAAAGTCAAGTACACATGAACTCTAAATTGCATGCCTTAGGAGCTATGAGCGCTTCATTTTCGGTAATGTGAACAAATCTCATCTACAGAGAGCTATTTCTTTCCATATTTTAAGAGATGCTAGAATCGTCCAAAACAAGGAAAAAATGTGCAGTAAACATGAGCTCTTACAGTGCATACCTTAAGAGCTTGGAGCATTTGCTCATCTTCACTATTGTGAAACACGTTTCTTCTACTAAACTTGTGCATACAGCCCATGTTTGCTAGACAACTTTTTCTTGTTTTGGTCCACACTACCTCCTCCCAAAATATGGAAAGAAAAGGGCATGTAGTACAAGATTTCGCTCCAAAGTATCAAAGATGTACAGTGCTCACAGCTCTTAAGGTTTGCATTTTGGAGACCATGTTTACAAGACTCTTTCGTTTTGAATGATCACTCCTGTCATCCCTGAATACTGACCATTCCTCCAGGAACACCCTTTATGGAGGGTCTATGCGAGGGAACTGAACTTGAAGGCAATATTATAGAAAGAGAAGAGAACGTCGATGACGGCAAGATGGGAGATTGATACTGCGAGAAGAATTTAACAGATTATTGAAAGATGTAAGTCAAACTAAGGCCCCTTGGAGTAGACAACATTCTGTCAGAACTACTGATAGCCTTGGGAGAGCCAGCCATGGCAAAACTGTTCCACCTAGTGTGCCAGGTGTACGAGACAGGTAAAATACAGTTAGGTTTCAATAAGAATGTAATAATTTCAATTCCTAAGAAAGTGGTTGCTGACAAGTGTTAATATTATCTGACTATCAATTTAATGAATCGTGGTGGCAAGGTACTAACATGTATTCTTTACAGAAGAAGAATGGAAAAACTGGTAGAAGCCAACCTAGGGGAAGATTAGTTTGGACTCAGAGATGTAGGAACATGCAAGCCACAACTCACCTTAAGGCTGCTTTAGAGAGAGGTTAAGGAAAGGCAAACCTACATTGTAAAATTTGTAAACTTACAGAAGGCTTTTGGTAATGTTCTCTGGAATCCACCCTTTAAAATTCTGGAAGCAGTAGGGGTACAATACAGGGAGTGAAAGGTTATTTACAACCTGTACAGAAATGAGATGGAAATTATAAGTGTTGAGGGGCATAAAAGGGAAGCAGTAGTTGAGAAGGGAGTGAGAAAGGATTGTAGCCTATACCTGATGTTATTCAGTCAGAACATTCAGCAAGCAAAGGAACCCAAAGAAAATCTGGAGAAGGAATTAAAGTTCAAAGAGAAGATATACACTTCACCTTTCAGAACACATCCAATGCATGCACTTGCAGTGGTAAATGCAGCCTCTGGTCATCTGGCTTCACAACACTTTACATTCTGCCAACTGAGCTGTATGGGTAAATGAGGGACTGTGAACTGCTTAATTTTACAGAATCCCATAGATGATAATATATGGTCGGTTTTTGATCACTTTTTTGGTATACAGGGACCCATTAGCTCATCAAAGATTGTTGCTCATGATATCATGGGAATGTACTATGTTATTTTATGTTTGATGGCTGCGAATTAAAGAAAAATTGCTGATTGTAAATGCTGGGTCATTCCATTCTCTTTTCTTGACTGGAAAGTGACTCCATTTATTGTACTTGATGATACAGCAAAAATGCTGCAAAGCCGGTCATACCTATAAATAAAGGACTTATACCTGAAGTGGTCTTATCTTCAAAACAAAAACCTTGAAGTTTGCCAGTGATACCGTAATTCTGTCAGTGGCAGTAAACAGCATAGAAGAGCACTTGAATGGAGTGCATAGTATCTTAAAAGGGTGATATAATATGAACACCAACAAAAGCAAAACAAGGGTAATGAAATGTTGTTGAATTAAATCAGGTGATGCTGAAGGAAAGTTGAATTAAAACACATGATGCTGAAGGAATTAGATTAGAAAATGAGACACTTAAGGTACTAGATGAGTTTCAGTATTTGGGATTTGAACGGTAAAATAACATGATGACTGAAGTAGAGAGGACATACGAAACTAGGCTGGCAATGACAAGAAAAGCATTTCTGAAGAAGTGAAACATGTTAACATCAAATATAGATTTAAGTGTTGGGGCGTCTTTTTCTGGAGGTATTTCTCTGGAGTGTAGCCTCGTACGAAAGTCAAACACAAATGGTGAGCAGTTCAGAAAAGAAAAGAATACAAGCTTTTGAAATGTGATGCTACAGAAGAATGTTGGAGATTACAGAGGCAGATCATGTAACTAATGGAAGAGGTACTGAAAATAATAAGGAAGAAAAAAAATATGAAGCTCAATTTGATTAAAAAAGGGATCAGTTGATAGGACATGTTCTGGGATGCCACAGGATCATCAATTTAGGAGAGTTACATCAAGTGTGTGTGTGTGTGTGTGTGTGTGTGTGTGTGTGTGTGTGTGTGTGTGTGTGTGTGTGTGGTGTTTACATCTGATGAAGGAATAGTTACTTTAAAAATGAAGAACAAGTTTATTTAGCACATATTCACTCACTTGTGAGTTATGGAAGCATTTTCTGGGTAACTCAACAATAGGGACAGTATTTTCAGAGTACAGAAGAAATAAGAACTATTTCTTGTGTTAATTATAGAACATTCTGCAGAGTCCTCTTCAATAAATAGTTATTTTGACAACTACTTCACAATATACAGGGTGATTCAAAAAGAATACCACAACTTTAAAAATGCGTATCTAATGAAAGAAACATAATACAGCCTTCTGTTATACATCATTACAAAGAGTATTTAAAAAGGTTTTTTTTTTCACTCAAAAACAAGTTCAGAGATGTTCAATATGGCCCCCTCCAGACACTCGAGCAATATCAACCCGATACTTCAACTCGTTCCACACTCTCTGTAACATATCAGGTGTAACAGTTTGGATAGCTGCTGTTATTTCTCGTTTCAAATCATCAATGGTGGCTGGGAGAGGTGGCCGAAACACCATATCCTTAACATACCCCCATAAGAAAAAATCACAGGGGGTAGGATCAGGGCTTCTTGGAGGCCAGTGATGAAGTGCTCTGTCACGGGCTGCCTGGCGGCCGATCCATCGCCTCGGGTAGTTGACGTTCAGGTAGTTACGGACAGATAAGTGCCAATGTGGTGGCGCTCCATCCTGCTGAAATATGAATTGTTGTGCTTCTTGTTCGAGCTGAGGGAACAGCCAATTCTCTAACATCTCCAGATACTGTAGTCCAGTTACAGTAGCACCTTCGATGAAAAAGGGACCAAAAACTTTATTGGCTGAAATGGCACAGAAAACGTTCACCTTAGGTGAGTCACGTTCATACTGAGTTGTTTCCCGCAGATTCTCAGTGCCCCATGGGCTGCGAACAAATGCTTGCTGGATGCGTGCTACATTTTCATCACTCGTTCTCGGCCGTCCAGAACTTTTCCCTTTGCACAAACACCCATTCTCTGTAAACTGTTTATACCAACGCTTAATACACCACCTATCAGGAGGTTTAACACCATACTTCGTTCGAAATGCACGCTGAACAACTGTCGTCGATTCACTTCTGCCGTACTCAATAACACAAAAAGCTTTCTGTTGAGCGGTCGCCATCTTAGCATCAACTGACGCTGACGCCTAGTCAACAGCGCCTCAAGCGAACAAATGTACAACTAAATGAAACATTATAGCTCCCTTAATTCGCCGACAGATAGTGCTTAGCTCTGCCTTTTGTCGTTGCAGAGTTTTAAATTCCTAAAGTTGTGGTATTCTTTTTGAATCACCCTGTATAAATAATTAATGTCCTTCGGCATTAACAATATCTTTCTTTTCTCTAAAACCAGAGAAAAAATGGAATATAGTACCAGATACAAAAACAGGCTCTAGGAAGTCTTCAAGTACAGAAAGGAGTCAGATATTTAGGTACACTTGTATACAACAACCCATCAGAGAATGTTAAATGTTGTGTAGGTAATGTGGTAAAGTTCAAGACTGAATTAAAGAATTTTCTGTTGAGCAACTCTTTCTACTTCACTGGAGAATATCTTCACAGGCACTATTAAAGTTGATGTTTTAGATTAGTTTATGATTAAAACTAGCACTATAAGACAGTAATGTAAAGTCACTGTATTGCACTTGAACTACATGTACATCTTTGACTTCTGTCCACATCCCAGAGAACACTCTCTGTAGTATCTATGGAATATGACTAATGTTATATAATGTAGGATAGTACACATCTACCTTCAAACATCTGCCAGTTTAGGTTTTTCAGCATCACAGTGACAAATTTCAATGAGTGAAACAAACCCAAACCATTTGTGGAGCCCTTCTTTGTACACAGTCAGTATCCCCTGCTAGTCGAATTTGGTATGGATCTCTCAATTTTTGGGCAACATTCTAGGATGGGTCACATGTTTTGTTAGCAGTCTCCTTTGTAGGTAATTGTGTTATCCCATATCCCACCAATGAACCAAAATCTGCCACAGCATTTACTTATGAGTGAGCCTACATTTTCCTTTAACTTCATGTTGTTGTTGTTGTTGTGGTCTTCAGTCCTGAGACTGGTTTGATGCAGCTCTCCATGCTACTCTATCCTGTGCAAGCTTCTTCATCTCCCAGTACCTACTGCAACCGACATCCTTCTGAATCTGCTTAGTGTATTGATCTCTTGGTCTCCCTCTACGATTTTTACCCTCCACGCTGCCCTCCAATGCTAAATTTGTGATCCCTTGATGGCTCAAAACATGTCCTACCAACCGATCCCTTCTTCTAGTCAAGTTGTGCCACAAACTTCTCTTCTCCCCAATCCTATTCAATACCTCCTCATTAGTTACGTGATCTACCCACCTTATCTTCAGCATTCTTCTGTAGCACCACATTTCAAAAGCTTCTATTCTCTTCTTGTCCAAACTGGTTTAACTTCATACCCCCAAAAATTGTTAACCCAGGTATTTGTATAAGTTGGTTTATTCTAATTTTAACTCTCTGACAGTGTAATCACAGTTTAATACATTTTTGTGAAGTGCACAATTTGACATTTATGAAAATTTGAAGCAAGTTGCCAATTTTCACATCACTCTAGAATATTCTTATGATCTGACAATATTTGTGTTTTCTTCATCCAGTACTTCATTACACACAATTGTATCATCTGCAAAAACTCTGAGGTTACAGTAGTAATATTGGCTGCTAGATTGTTTATAGTTAGTTGTTTCATGTTCCACGGATCATTTGTGTGATTAATTGTAATGATGTGGAACAAGTCATTTTACAATTGCATTACACGTTCATATATAAACATGGCTACATGTTGACCATTTTAAAGTTTATTTTTTAATATAGAGGTGAACTAGCAATTTTTATCTGCATTGTTTTACATGTCACAAAACTAGAAATTCTTCTACAGAGTAAAAGAAGTTGTCAAAGAGAAACTTTTTCAGTTTATTTTCAAATTTAACTTTGCTTTCCATCAGACATTTTATACCATTGGGTAAGTGACCAAAATTTTGGTGGCAGCACTGTGTCCCATTTATATACCAAAGACAACCTTAATGTCTTGCCACGGAGGTCATTCTGTTTGTGGTCCTTGTATACATCATCAACAGCAAGCATCCCATCACACTTCCCTGGATGTGCCTAAGGTTAATTCTATATGTGCCAATGGCTCTCCACCCAATACAGATGCCAAGTTCCCCCTACGAAGAAATCATTAATCCAATCAGAAATTTTGTTTGATAGCCCATATGGTCACACTTTTGTGTTTTACTGAGTGAAAGGCTTTTTCTGAAATTAAGAGATACAGACCCACCTTATTGCTTTGATTCTTAGCTTTCACGATGTCATGTGAGAAAACCGCATGGCCAGTTTGACAAGTTTTACGCACTCCATGCAAGTTACCAAACCAGCTGCTCGAGATACCTCATCAATCCTGAGCTAAGAATGTACTACGGGATTGTACAAGCAATGGACGTCAGTGATACTGAAAGGTAGTTTTGTCAATTACGTCTAGTAGCCTGATTGTAGGGAAGTATGACAGAGCTTCCTCCAACCAGAAGGCACAGTTTTTTGATCTAGAGACGCACAGCACAGTTTGATTATGACAGGGGCTAACTTAGCTGAAACTTCTGTACAAAATCTGAACAACATGTTATCACGACTTTGTTCAATTTCAATTATTTCTGCTGTTTCTCAAAAATAGTGATACCTAATATCTACATCACCCATCTTTACAAGGAGCAAGGATTAAACTGGGGCAGTACTCCTATAACTTACTGTGGAATTATTTCGAAATGAAGTTCAGCTTTTGCATTTTTGTTTTGCTACTTTCAGATTCACTTACGTGTCTGGACAATAACTTTGGTGCCAATGGCAGTCTTTACACATGACCATAATTTATCTGGTTTTTGTGAGAGACCTTTCAATTAGATTTTGGTACAGTAGTCAGTGAAGACTTCATGCATAGCCCTTTTGACAGCCAAAAGAGTTTTATTCAGCATCTTTTTACTTAGAGCCTTACATTTTGTTTTACATGTATTGTGCAGAAGTTACTGTTTCTTTAGAGTGTTTATATAACATGGAGCAACCCTCTCATCATGAACTGTTCTACTATTTAATTTTTCATTAATTATTCTTCGAAATAGTTACTTTATAAGCTCCTGCCTAGAGTTCAATGTCTCAAGTTTCTCCTTCAGATATAACAAGTGCCTTTTTATCTAGTTTACTGAACACGTAAATATTTCATCTTGTTTTAGCTACCCTTTGTGTTTTGGTAATAATTGTTGGTACAACTGTCTCAAGTTCACTGACAACATTATCAATGTGGACATCGACAAAGAGACCACTGAATGTGGTACCAGACATGGTAGGGCAGTAGTTCAAATACCCATTGAGCCATCCACAGTAAGTTGTTCCGTGATTTCCCTAAATCACTTAGGCAAATCTGAGGAAGGTTCCTTTAAAAGGGACAAGGCCAGTTTCCTCCCTGTCATTCTCAAATTTGATCCTGCGCTCTTTCTCTAATGCCAATCTATTGATGGGACCGAAACCCTAACCTTCTCTCCTTCAGAGACGACAGGTCTGTTTGTTGCCATCAGATCTAATATATGTCAGTCATGAGTAGGCTTTAAAACTACGTCTGCTAAGTAGTTTTCCCAAAAAAGCATTTAGCATTGTTTCTCAAGAGGTCATGTCATGCCAAACACTTACAAAATTGTAACCATTGTTTGACGATTCAAGTATACTCTAATGATGGCAGTATGACTGGGGTTGAGTATGGTGGTCAATACAATTGGAAGTGTCGTGTTGACAGAAGAGCCAACACTGTGTTACTAGTGGAGGCTGAAATGCACGTGTTTTAGCTCATGCAGGCTGGCGTGAGGAGGGAAGGACTATACTGATGTGATGGTTGGTTTCGGGGAAGGAGACCAGACAGCGAGGTCATCGGTCTCATCGGATTAGGGAACGATGGGGAAGGAAATCAGCCGTGCCCTTTCAGAGGAACCATCCCCGCATTTGCCTGGAGTGATTTAGGGAAATCACGGAAAACCTAAATCAGGATGGCCAGACGCGGGATTGAACCGTCGTCCTCCCGAATGCGAATCCAGTGTCTAACCACTGCGCCATCTCGCTCGGTTACTGATGTGAAGTCTGGAACATGACAAGTAATCAGAATTCAGAAAGCGGATATAATTAGTTTGATACTTAACTTTAATCCATTAATGATGAACGTCGCCCTTGACGGTGCATGATTCAGAATATTATCTGTTCAGAATACATTCATAGTAACTGAATATGGCGCCTTGCTAGATCGCACCAATGACGTAGCTGAAGACTATGCTAAACTGTCGTCTCGGCAAATGAGAGCGTACGTAGACAGTGAACCATCGCTAGCAAAGTCGGCTGTACAACTGAGGCGAGTGCTAGGGAGTCTCTCTAGACTAGACCTGCCATGTGGCGGCACTCGGTCTGCAATCACTGATAGTGGCGACACACGGGTCCGACGTATACTAACGGACCGCGGCCGATTTAAAGGCTACCACCTAGCAAGTGTGGTGTCTAGCGGTGACACCACAGGAAGAATGACAGCTTAAATGCCTGTGTGTGTATTGTAATTAGACTAATTTTGTCTACAGAGTCAATATGTAGAGAGATGAAGAATATCTCTAAATTTATCACCTAACAGTGATTTCTGAACATTTGCAAGTAGTCTTTTGGATGGTAACTGATGTCTATCTACAAGAGTATGCCAATTCTGGTTTTTAAACATTTCCGTGACATGCTCCCCTGAATCAAACAAGCTGTGACCATTTGTGGCATTCTTCTTTGTATACATTCAACAAACCCAGGTACTCCTATCTGGCATGGGCCTCATATATTTGAGCAATATTCTAAGGTGGGCACACAAGTGATTTGTAACCAGTCTCCTTCGTAGGCTGACTGCATTTTTCCAGTATGCTACTAAAGAAACCAAGTCTGTCACCAGCCTTATCTATGATTTGAGCCTCTGTCACCATTCTATTTCATATTCCCAAATATTTTTATAACACTCTTTATTGTAGTCACAAGGTATGTCTGCTATGTGTTTTCATTTTGTGAAGTGCATAATTTCACATTTCAGGACACTGCAATTCTTTGTTCAGTTTGCAATCTCATCAAGATCTATTGGAATATCTCTATATATTTTCTTCAGATAGTACATTATACACAACTAAGTCAGCTCTAAAAAGTCTGAGGTTCTACTGGCATAATCTGCAAGATCATTAATACAGAACATGAACAACAATGGCCCCAACACATTTTCACAGAGGAGATACTGTTTCTAGGGAGGGTTCTTAAATAAAGGAATGCTAGATAATTCACAGCATCAATTCAGAACTGCTAAGTGAAACCATTATATAATTTTTGTCCTTATAAAACAAATATTAACAGCAGCTGATAATGAACATGTTTCTGGTACTGGTTTCATGTGCCTTCATGTGTTCTACTTTACCACCAAAACTACATTCGGTTGGTTGGGTTGGAGAGAAAGGTACCAAACTACAGGGCCATCAGTCCCTTTTTCCACAGTCAACAGATCACGGAGTATAACCATTCCCCAAAATGTCTGGGAAGTAAAAAAGGGGAAGCCTACAACATTTGTGTGACATCAAATGTTCTGTGGTGTGATTGGCTGGAGAAAGAAAGCAAGCAGTCACCACAATGGATAACACCCTAACGAAGATTAAATGTTGTTTTGACCCCTATGAACCATGGACATTGCTGAGATGTGGGAGGCTGGACTGCCTCATCAATACACATAGCTGTACCATAAGTGCAACCATAAAGGTGGGGTATCTGCGGAGAAGTCATACAAACGTGTGGTTTCTGAAGAGGGGCAGCAGGTTTTTCAATAGCTGTAGGGGGCAAATGTCTGGATGATTGACTTATCTGGCCCTGTAACATTAGTCAACATGGTCTTACTGTGCTGACACTGAACAGCTGACAGCATAAGGAAACTATAGCAGTCATTTTTCCTCTGAGGGAATGCAGATCTTCTGTATGGTTAATGATGACAGCATCCTCTTGGGCAACATACTCAGGAGGTAAAATAGTTCCCATTTGGATCTCAAGTGAGGACTACCCAAGAGAATATCGTCATCAGGAAAAAGAAACCTGGTATTCTTGCGGTTGGAGCACGGAATATTAGATCCCTTAATTGGATAATAAGGTTAGAGAATTTAAAAAGAAAAATAGATGCATTGAAGTTAGAAGGGAATTAGTGAAGTACACGAAAATAAATTCAAAAGTAAACAGATGAAATGCAGAAGTGGGTCTAATATTGGATAGGAAAGTAGGAATGCAAGTTAAGGTATTATGAACAGCATAGGCTTGGTGGACACATTATTGTAGCCAAGACAAGATCTAGCTGTGCAGATGAAGGAGAGATTGAAAGAATGTATGTCAAGATAAAATTGTTCAGACAGTTAAAGAAGTCCGTCCCTCCCCCTCAATGAAACTGGACCTTGCCATTGGTGGGGAGGCTTGCGTGCCTCAGTGATACAGATAGCCGTACCATAGGTGCAACCACAACGGAGGGGTATCTGTTGAGAGGCCAGACAAATGTGTGGTTCCTGAAGAGGGGCAACAGCCTTATCAGTAGTTGCAGGGGCAACAGTCTGGATGATTGACTGATTTGGCCTTGTAACACTAACCAAAATGGCCTTGCTGTTCTGGTACTGCGAACAGCTGAAAGCAAGGGGAAACTACAGCCGTCACTTTTCCTGAGGGCATGCAGATTTACTGTATGGTTAAATGATGATGGCGTCCCCTTGGGTAAAATATTCCGGAGGTAAAATAGTCCCCCATTCAGATCTCCGGGCGGGGACTACTCAGGAGGACGTTGTTATTAGGAGAAAGAAAACTGGCGTTCTATGGATTGGAGCGTGGAATGTCAGATCCCTTAATCAGGCAGGTAAGTTAGAAAATTTAAAAAGGGAAATGGATAGGTTAAAGTTATATAGAGCGAGAATTAGTAAAGTTTGGTGGCAGGAGGAACAAGACTTCTGGTCAGGTGACTACAAGGTTATAAATACAAAATCAAATAGGGGTATGCAGGAGTAGGTTTAATAATGAATGAAAAAAATAGGAGTGCGGGTAAGCTACTACAAACACCATAGTGAACGCATCATTGTGGCCAAGATAGACACGAAGCCCACGCCTACTACAGCAGTACAAGTTTATATGCCAACTAGCTCTGCAGATGACGAAGAGATTGATGAAATGTATGATGAGATAAAAGAAATTATTAAGATAGTGAAGGGAGACGAAAATTTAATAGTCATGGGTGACTGGAATTCAATAGTAGAAAAAGGAAGAGAAGGAAACGTAGTAGGTGAATATGGATTGGGGGGGGGGGGGGGGGGGGGGGAAGAAATGAAAGAGGAAGCCGCCTGGTAGAATTTTGCACAGAGCATAACTTAATCATAGCTAACACTTGGTTCAAGAAACATGAGAGAAGGCTGTATTCATGTAAGAAGCCTGGAGATACTAGAAGGTATCAGATAGATTATATCATGGTAAGACAGAGACTTGGGAACCAGGTTTTAAATTGTAAGACATTTCCAGGGGCAGGTGTGGACTCTGACCACAATCTATTGGTTATGAACTGTAGATTAAAACTGAAGAAACTGCAAAAAGGGGGGAATTTGAGAAGTTGGGACCTGGATAAATTGAAAGAACCAGACGCTGTAGAGAGCTGACAAGAATGGGGGAAAGAAATACAGTAGAAGAAGAATGGGTAGCTTTGAGAGACGAAATAGTGAAGGTAGCAGAGGATGACGTAGGTAAAAAGACGAGGACTAATAGAAATCCTTGGGTAACAGAAGAGATATTGAATTTAATTGATGAAAGGAGAAAATATAAAAATGCAGTAAATGAAGCAGGCAAAAAGGAATACAAATGTCTAAAAAATGAGAGCGACAGGAAGTGCAAAATGGCTAAGCAGGGATGGCTAGACGACAAGTGTAAGGATGTAGAGGCTTATCTCATGAGGGGTAAGATAGATACTGACTACAGGAAAATTAGAGAGACCTTTGGAGAAAAGAGAACCACTTGTATGAATATCAAGAGCTCAGATGGAAACCCAGTTCTAAGCAAAGAAGGGAAAGCAGAAAGGTGGAAGGAGTATATAGAGGATCTATGCAAGGGTGATGTTCTTGAGGACAATATTATAGAAATGGAAGAGAATGTAGATGAAGATGAAATAGGAGATACGATACTGCGTGAAGATTTTAACAGAGCACTGAAAGACCTAAGTGGAAACAAGGCCCCAGGAGTAGACAACATTCCATTAGAACTACTGACAGCCTTGGGAGAGCCAGGCCGAACAAAACTCTACCATCTAGTGAGCAATATGTATGAGACAGACAAAACACCCTCAGACTTCAAGAAGAATATAATAATTCCAATCCGAAAGAAAGCAGGCATTGACAGATGTGAAAATTACCGAACTATCAGTTTAATAAGTCACAGCTGCAAAATGCTAACACGAATTCTTTACAGACATATGGAAAAACTGGTAGAAGCCGACCTCAGGGAAGATCAGTTTGGATTCCGTAGAAATATTGGAACATGTGAGGCAATACTGACCCTACGACTTATCTTAGAAGCTAGATTAAGGATAGGCAAACCTACATTTCTAGCATTTGTTGACTTGGAGAAAGCTTTTGACAATGTTGACCGGAATACTCTCTTTCGAATTCTGAAGGTGGCAGGGGTAAAATACAGGGAGTGAAAGGCTATTTACAATTTTTACAGAAACCATATGGCACTTATAAGAGTCGAGGGGCATGAAAGGAACCTGTGGTTGGGAAGGGAGAGAGACAGGGCTGTAGCTTATCCCCGATGTTATTCAATCCGTATATTGAGCAAGCAGCAAAGGAAACAAAAGAAAAAATTGGAGTAGCAATTAAAATCCATGGAGAAGAAATAAAAACTTTGAGATTAAAACTGTGTGCCGGACCGAGACTCTAACTCGGGACCTTTGCCTTTCACGGGCAAGTGCGCTACCAACTGAGCTACCCAAGCACGACTCACGCCCCATCCTCCATATCAGCGCACACTCCACTGCAGAGTGAAAATCTCATTCTAAAAACTTTGAGGTTTGCCGATGACATTGTAGTTCTGTCAGAGAGAGCAAAGGACCTGGAAGAGCAGCTGAACGGAATGGACAGTGTCTTGAAAGGAAGGTATATAAGATGAACATCAACAAAAGCAAAACAAGGATAATGGAATGTTGTCGAATTAAATCGGGCAATGCTGCGAGAATTAGATTAGAAAATGAGACACTTAAAGTAGTAAATGAGTTTTGCTATTTGGGGAGGAAAATACCTGATGATGGTCGAAGTAGAGAGGGTATAAAATGTAGACTGGCAATGGCAAGGAAAGCATCTCTGAAGAAGAAAAATTTGTTAACATTGAGTAGGGCATATTCTGAGGCATCAAGGGATCACCAATTTAGTATTGGAGGGCAGTGTGGAGGGTAAAAATCGTAGAGGGAGACCAAGAGATGAATACACTAAACAGGT